>NC_080671.1:135911117-136211117 GCF_030247195.1 Topomyia yanbarensis | reverse complement strand
TGTCGGAAGTTCTCTATCGCGAGCAGCACTCCGAGGCATTCCTTCTCGACACTTGAATACGCTCGTTGCGTTCTACTGAGCTTTTTGCTGAAATATGCAATCACCCGTGTTTCCCCGTCGATGCTCTGGACTAATGCTGCTCCAACGGCTGTGTCGGACGCATCTGATTCGATGGTGAAAGGCTGGTTGAAGTCCGGATTTGCCAGTATCGGTGCCGACGTTAGAACTGACTTGAGCTCTGTAAATGCCAGTTCCGCTTCTTCGGTCCACTCGAGTTTCTTTTTGGACTTTTTCAGCAGGTCGGTTATCGGCACGGTAATCCGACTATAGTTTTTTATAAACCGCTGATAAAATCCGGCTAATCCCAGCAGCCGTCTTACGTCCTTGACGTTCTTCGGTCTCGCATAGTCCAAAATCGGTGCGATTCTGGAACTATCGATTGCTACACCTCTTTCTGTCAGCAAATATCCGAGGTATTTAATTTGCTTCCGGCAAAATTTTGACTTTTCTAATGAAACAGTCAAATTTGCATTTCGCAATCTCTCGGCTACAATCCGCAAGAGACGAAAATGTTCGCTCAACGTCTTGGTCGCAATAACGATATCGTCCAGGTAGACAAATACCGCTGGCATGAGATCGAAGCCAATCACCTTGTCCATTAGTCGGCACATAGTGAAAGGCGCATTGGTTACTCCAAATGGACAGACCTTGAACCGGAACAGGCCCTTCGAGGTCCTGAAAGCGGTCAGATTCTTACACTCTTCCTTCAGCGGAATTTGAAAGTACGCATCTTTCAAATCGATGATGGAAAAGAACTTCGCGTGTTCTAGTCTGCCGAAAATCTCTAGCATGTTCCGGATTGGGTACTGGTCCTTCACCGTCATCGCATTCAGCCTTCTGGAATCGAGACAAACTCGTATTTTCCCGTTCGACTTCCTCACGGGCACCAGCGGGTTTGTCCATTCACTGTAGCATTCCTCTATCACATCCATTTTCCGAAATCGCTCAATCTCAGCATCTATTTCCTTTTGTATGCTAGGAGAGCAGCGATACGTTGGCTGGTTCCGAGGTTTCGCCCCCTCCTTCAAAACGATTTCGTGCTCGATCATATTGGTTCGACCAAGTTTTTCGCTGGATGTGAATGCAAAGTCCTTCACAACTTCCACCAATTCTCGACGTTCGTTAGGTGTCAATTCGTGCTCCACCTCGATCGAATCCTCAGTTGGGACCTGTGCGTTATCCGGTACGTCGAATGTGGGAACGTCCAGCGTTATATCCTCGCCTGTTAGCGGTAGAGGTGGCAACGTGCCTAACGGCTCTAACGTAAAAGCGATGAGCTCGTTAACGTTACCGAAATCACCTACTGGTTCTGGTCCGTGTCCCAGGTCGGCCATAGGAGTAATGCCAAAACTTTTCCAGAAATTACAACCTAATATTGGTTTTGAAATTTCGGGAACTACGACGGTCGGAACTACTCTCGTGACACCTTTGAAAGTGTACGGGATGTTTAAATAACCCAGACAATTATACTGGGTGTTGTCGGCCGTGCACACTCGCAGCTTTGTTGGCTGAAGCTTCAATCCGTATTTCTCAGAGAGCTCCAACGAATTAATTACAGATATGCCTGCACCGGAATCCAACAACGCTGTTATTTCGCTGTCAAAAACGTTCACTCGCAAATATGGACACTTTCTTGTTTCGATTTGAATCGTGTGGACACGATTAATTGGGTCGTAACCGAGTTTAATGGGAACTTTGCCGTTTGTAGGGATGACCGTGTTCCCCGGCGTACACCCCCTTAATGGTTTCCCTGGTTCTGACTGGGTTGTATTCGAGCAGTTGCAGCACAATGTGTGCAAGTGCGAATCGTCCTCCCCAGTTCTCCGCAACCATAACAGAACACCCTTCTGGACTCTCTGCAGTCCCGCCAATTGTGACCGGATTTCCTGCAGTTCCAACAGATATTTAGCTGGGTGTGCTCTGCATTTTGAAGATTCGTCGCGTTCCTTTTATCTGCTGACGGTCTCCAATTTTTCGCTTCCGCTCTTGGATTGATTGCGTCGATCGCTTGCGGGGTGTCACTGTCGCACTCTGACTGCTCACAATCCACGTGATTAACCATCCGCTGTATTCGAGCATCCGGCTGTTGAAGATTGAAGTCGGCTGCATCGATGCCGTGATTCAGTCGAATCAGATGGTCAAGATCTCGCACCGGAACGATCGAAATTTTCGAACGGTAGTGCTGTCGCATATTGTCCCATACTACTTCGAACTTTCGTCTGCGTGAGAGGGGTCTTGATAACAGTTTGTTCAACCTCTCTATTTCTGTCACGAACGCAATGAACGGCTCTCCTCTGTGCTGCTTGCGTTCCTGGATTTTCTGCCGAATTCCCTGGTCCTGATTCGGGTTGCCAAACCGATATCGTATCCTCTCCTCGAAATCGTTCCAGTTCTCAAATTCGTCGACGTACGTAAAGAACCAGTCCGAAGCTTGTCCTTCCAAAATGAGATGAATGTCACGCAGTAGACTCCTGTCTGACACTCCCTCACGTCCGGCGATCTTTTTCAGTTTATATAGGAAGTTCTCCACCGAAACGGATTTAGTATCACCTGAAAAAAATAATTTCCAGTGTTCTATTCTCCGGTAGTGTCGAGGTTCGCGATTCTCTCGCAAGATTCCGCCTTGACGCGCCATCCTTCCATGGCTTGCTCGGTCACTGTATTCTCCCGAACCGTACCAATCATCGCTGACCTCTCTATAGTTCTGCCTATGACATCTGCCTTGCCAGTCTGTCGCCCTATGTCTTCGAAAATCTTCCTCCGATTCAACTTCGCTACTTTCTTCGGTTCGTTGAGTCGGCAGTCCGCTGATCCTACGATTTAGCGTCTCATCCGGGTATTGTCGTTCCGTCCTGGCGACATGCCCTGCCTGTAGCTGAACTGATCTTCTCCTCTCCGGCTCGTTGTTACCGTGTTCTGATCCGGTTGCATTCATTCTAGGATATATATTATTGGCTGCTTCCATCTTACACTGGATTAACTGCGATTCGAGTTGGTTGATGCGTTTCAGGAGTTCTTCAATCGACGGTTGCACCGCTGTCGACTCACTATTTTGCCGATTTGTAGTTTTAGCCGGTGTCTGGTTGGTTTTCTGGATCGCTCCAAAGCTTTTATCCAGTGTTAATTCCCGGTTAAAGCCTTTAGGGTTCTCCAGGTCAGCCTCAAGTTCTTGTTTGTCCTCACCTCCTACGGCTTCGCTCTCATTCCCGTCATATTCGGGGAGTGTTTGAAGCTTATTGGTAGCTTTCTGAAGCAATTCATGAATGTACTTCAGAAGCTCTTGGCGCGCTCTTTCTCCACTCTCGTTTGTAGCCTCACCTCGATGTACCCGCAAATCATAGTGTCTAAGACGAGACACCAACTTGGGACTCGATCCATCCTGCAGAGACACATCTATTTGGTGTAGCCGGCTCCTAATGACGTCAATTTCCTGCTCGAATCTGTATGGGGGGCGATACTCCCTTCCCTCCTTCTGGTCTTCCTGGAATAGTCGTCGTAATAACCGTAGTTTTGACGACGTGTCTTTTTGCCGCTCCTCTAACTGATTCCGAAGCAATAGTTCGTAATCCACTTCTTCATTCGACAAGTGTTCCGCATATGGAAATTTCAAAGCCATTTTCAAATGTTAAATTCAACAATCAGTAATTCAAATCAAGTTCACTCACCAACTTCACTGCCTTATTTTTATTAAGTTAAAAAAATTAATGTGTACCAATAAATTTAAGGTTATCATAGAAGAATATATGTACAGAAACTAGAAATAATAAATTTTTGTAACTTAAGTATATTCAGGACGCATGTACAAATATAAAAAAACAGAAGAATAAACGTTATAAAAATGCCCAATTTTGTTTTTGATTTCAACAAATCCGAAAAAAAATTACCCGAAATCGTTATGTATTTTTTTTGAGAAAATGCAGTTCCCAAAAACACAACTAAAAAAATTCCAACACTAGATTAACTCAAGATGCAAATTGCATTACATGAGTCCGCAAAATTTTAGCCTTTTTAAAGTTGGATGCCAAAATGTGATGCGCGCAACAGGAAAAAAATTACCCCAAAATTTACGTTGGGCGCCAAAATGTAGCGGGCCTAATGGCCGTTTACGGTTTCCGTCTACCAAAACGCTCCTCAGGACGTTTTAAACGAGTAGCTTTAGCGCCACCCCCGAAGAGGACCACTCGTCAGGTTAGAATTGCCCAGCATGAAACCTAACCTCAGGGCAGGTTATAGAAATTGATCCCGAAATGGCGCAAAGAAACGGTAGGTAAACACAAAATGTGAAAAGATGCACTCCGTTTCGCGTATAGATGGAGCCACTACTATGTTTAGCAAAGACGCAAGAGAAATGATCGTTATACCAACTCGAAAGCTCATGCACTAAAAAAACGGTCAGTTATCATCACAGGCAGAACTCAGTCGAACACTCTTTCCCTCTCGCTTCGTAAGTAGTAGTGGGGACTAATTCCCGATAGCCCATCGGAGTAAAACAAACACAAAGAAAATTCAAATCTACGGAAACGACGCGAAACGTGAGAAATCTTCTCGAACCAAATTCACTACACGGGAAAGCTAATCAACATAAAAAATACAAACATTTCAGGTAACACTAACTAACAGGAAAACATTTTATTGGACGGATTAAAATACGGCATTTTATTCTTAACCTATGTTTTATATATTCATTTAACTGTACATTTTTCCGGTTCCTTCCCTTTCTAGCTTTCCCCTTTCCTGTCTACCTATGTGCGGTCAAAATTTCCTGCTAGCGGATAAAGCTGCGCTGAGCAGTACAAATGCGCGCTCGGCTTTAGCTTTCGAGCGGCAAAGAAAGCTTTCGAAGGTTTGAGTGTTGTGTGTGTAGGGATCTACGTGCACGGATCAATGATCTATTTTTAACTTACATGCGCTATTTCAGGAACAGCGTCGATCTAGTAGAACTGCATCTCAGCTGGGTGCCGACTGGTATTGCGGCTTCGGCACCGACTTCCTATCGCAAACCTATTCAGCGATGGCGACGAACGGCGTCTACAATGGCGTCGCAATGATGACGCTAATTAGGTCTTTGCCTACCGGGTGTTGAATTCGGCCAACTTTTCGACGATGAAGATGGCCGTCGCTCTAACGAAGCGCGTTGATGGTTTTGCTGCTTCCTTCCGACCTTTTGCCAAAAGCGTCGGGAACTTTCGAAGCCGGAACGTGGGGTCAGCAGGGTGGTAAACGAGACGGGCGGTGTGCCGAGCGTATGCGTCGCTAGAACGCGGATGGCGGAAAATCTCCAAACTTTTGCAATAAAAGAAAAGAAGCCGTCGATCGGCTATTCGACGCTTTGAAGCTTTTTATCACACAACTCAATTATTTAATCTTACCTTCTTTTCACACACAAGTTCGCACGAAATGTAGCGAATTCAAATTTGTATTTCTGACCGCACAATTCACTGACCGCACTAGCTATGCCTATCGGAAAGGAACTTTTTTAATAAATTTAATCCTAAAAGAACTTCTCACATTTTTGACAAACTACCTTTTAAAACACACCGCGATACTAAAAAAGAACTTCACACTGCTGCCTCTTCCACGATCAGGATCGAAATGGACGAGTTGCAGTTCTGTAGATCCTCAGATAGGCGTCAAGTGATTCGAGTATTCGTAGTCGAAAGTACGTATTTTTACAAATACTACTCTTTCGACAACCATTTCTCTCGCTTGAATTTTAAGAATACTCTTTCCTCTTAACACATTCGTATCTATCCATTTCATTCTAATGCGCATTTGGGTTTCGGTGAGACGGAATATTTTTTGAAAGTTCATCCGAAATAGGCTAAAATTGCATGCAAGGGAATATTTGTACACAAGCGTCTGAATATTTCTTGATGTGATGCGTTTTGGCATAGTGAGCGTAGTGAACGAATAATGACAAAAACTACGAAAAAGGTGAACATGTTACAAGTCTCAGAACCCCGTCATACATGAGGTTCCATAGCACCGGTAGGATTGAGTCCTGCGGGACTCCGGTGGTAATCGGAACCCTTTTCTAACCGGCATCGGTCTCGTATAGCAGTACGCGGTTCTGGAAGTAGCTTTCCAGGATCCGGTACAGACCCACCGGTAGGCTAAGCCGGTGTAACGAGAGCACGATGGCATCCCAGCTTGCGCTGTTGAATGCGTTCTTCACGTCCAAACGCACAGTATCGAATGCCTCGCCTTTTTCGTTGGATCGCTATCTCGGCAGTCTTTATCACTGAGTTGAGAGCGTCCACTGTGGACTTACCCCTCTGAAAGCCAAACTGGTTGCTTGACAGGCCGTCCGTTCCTTCTGCGTACGGGGTTAGCCTGTTGAGGATGATCCTCTCAAGCAATTTGCCAGTCGTGTCGATCAAACAGATTGGTCTGTAGGCCGACGGGTCGTCTGGCGGCTTCCCGGGCTTCGGCAACAGCACCAATTTCTGCCTTTTCCATCTATCGGGGAAACGGCACTCGTTAAGGCATCTCTGCATAGCTAGCCTGAACATTTTCGGGTTCACTATTATCGCTGCCTTGAGAGCGCTATTTGGAACTCCATCCGGCCCTGGAGCTTTGTTCATTGCCAGGGAATTAGCCACTGCGAGTAGTTCTTCATTCGTCACCGGAGCCACCATTTCGGCCGTGCCCGCACTGTCTCGTAGTGCAGGTGGCCAGGGGCTTGTGACTCGAGACGGGAAGAGTACTTCGATAATCGTCGCCAACCGGTCCGGAGACCGTTCTGGGGGTGACCGTCACCCCACGGATTCGCGTTGGCACTCTCACACAGGTTGTCGAAACACGCTCTCTTGCTGCTTTTAATGGTCTTGTTAAGGGCCAATTTCGCAGCTCGAAACACTTCACGGCGGTTCTCTCTTGTATCCTAGGTGCGGGCTCTTTGCATCTTACGTCTAGCTCTGAGGCAGGCTGATCGTAGAGCTGCAATCTCGACACTCCACCAGTATACCGGGCATCTGCCGTTTCTTAGCAGGGTTTTTCTCGGCATAGTGGCGTTGCACGCGCGTGATAGAACGGCTACCAGCGCATCCCCGCTTAGACTGTCGGTGTTGGCCTCCAGTCCCAGGGCCGCGGTGAAAGCTCCGCTGTCGAAGTGATTGGACTTCCACCAGCGTACCTGACAGGGATTTCCCGCCCTCGGATGCTGCACACCATAGTTGATCCTAAAGCGGATTGCTAAATGATCGCTATGGGTGTAGCCTTCGTCTACCCTCCATTCCATGCCTGGAAACAGACCCGGGCTGGCAAATGTTACGTCAATCTATACCTTCACTCCGTTTCTACGGAATGTGCTAGCGGAGCCATTATTAGCTAGCACAGTATCGAGTTTCGCAAGCGCCTCCATCAGCGCTTGGCCCCTGCTATTTCTACAGCGGCTGCCCCACTCTACTGCCCAAGCGTTAAAGTCTCCCGCTAAAACTACCGGTTTCCGGCCCACTAGGTCTGACGAGAGCCTGTCGATCATCTGGTTGTACTGTTCTATGGGCCACCTTGGTGGAGCGTAGCAGCTACAATAGAACACACCATTGATCTTGGCAATCGCAACACCCTCGGCGGAGGAGTGTATTACCTCTTGAACCGGGAAGCGTCCCGTTGTACAGATTGCCACCATCCCTGGCCCGTCCGACACCCAATTGCCGTTGCCGGCAGGGATATTGTACGGGTCTGATAGGAGGGCGACATCTGTCCTCGACTCCGAGACCGACTGCCATCGGAGAAAACAATCGCTGAAAGGAGGGTCCATTTCGCGATCAACGGCAAATAATATTGCCTCTGTTTCTGAGAGATGGCTGGACCGATATGCACAAACTTACTCTTGGATGAAAGGTACAACCTTCCCATCGGCTGCTATCGATTTCGGTTCAATCGGGATTCCGGTTCCGGAGTTACGGGTTGAAAAGTGCGGTAACACAGCAATTTTTCATTGAAACTGGTACCACTATGATACTACTATCACCACTATTAAAATCATGCAAAACTTGTTAAATTAAAGATTATATTTTTTTGTTTCAAGTGTTTCACCGTCGATACGTAGCTCATCAAGTTCGTGACTGGCGAGCCATTGTGTATAAGTGCAAAGTGTACTAAGACTGTAATAGGCATTTGCACAATTATATTAAACATAACCAGCCATGGAGTCATAGTTTGGAGAAATGAGAAAGGCACAATTGCACCACTAGGTGGATCAAAACAGTTTTTTTGAAATGTACGTGGAAATTTGATGAATATTTTCTCATGACAAAAACCATTGTTTTAGATATGTTTTAGATACTTGTAGAAATTGATAAAAATGATTAAATCAAATATTGTATGGTTAACTTTGATACAGGATTGATTTTTAGAAATGTTACCCTAACCAAATTTTTCGTGAATTTCATTGAACAATTCGTACAAATAATGAAATAGATCCGAGTTTATTTAATGACAGTTGAATTAACGGGTAAACAATTTAAATGAATCTTTATTTGAACTATCGAACTGAACTCTCTTTGCGAAAATAAATAGGTTTGCATAAGATATAATGAAAACATTAGCCTGAAACAGCTGATAATCAGGGGCCGTTTTATAGTTAAAACTTTTAAACAAATAGGTACGGCGAATGTGCATACAAATACTATAATAAGAACAACTATGTAATTTTGTATTTATAGCAAAACGCATTGAACCATTTTTACTGCCACACAGCCGTCATATTCTCACTTGCATTATCTAGTCAAGACCCAATTATTTTTTATCGCGCCGCTTGTCATAATTGAAATGGGAACATAATCAAGTGCCTTTCGAGCTGCTTTATCTTCCTCGTGAAGAATCACTTCTCGCTTGAAATAGTTCCACTCCGGAGGGCCTACATGCAATCATTCAAACGAATACGAACGCTCGAGTAGTTCTCGAGTAAGAACCATAAAGAAAACTGCAAACCCGAAGCAATTTCTGCACACTTGTGTCAGTTCTTCTATGCGAAAGTGCCTCATCCCGGTTTCACCGGAACGCGGCCTAGCGGATTCATGCGTGCATTGATGCTACGGGGAAAATTGTTTGGAAACATTGAAAGAGATTGTTTGCCAGATTGCACCCTCTCCCCCCCCACAAGTCTACAACGGAAGCGTAGGTGCTCGTGATTGACAGTGAATGGTGACTGCAGTTGGGGGATGTGCTTGACTGCCGAATGCGACTTCTATATGTACACACTTGGAAGGTTGTAGCCTTTTCTGATGATGAACGGGCAAATGCATATGTGCATAATAACTCACACACCTGTCGGGGCGAACGAACCTGGCAGCCCAACCAGTCAACGGCAGCGGCTTCCCAGTTTTCCCTGGTGCACAGCAAGTGTGAATTGTGATTTGCCCGAAGGAAGGAAGTTGCTTTGCGATGGTGAATGGGAAGCTGAACGATGCCATGCCTGGGCCCTCAACACTTAACATACCGTTCGACCGGCGCGTCGCGGGGAAGCAGGTTTGATCCTGTAGATATAGAGCATCTGGACTTAAGGCACTAGCCTCTGGATCGTTGTGACGAGTTGAATTCAAAAGAAATGTTTCGTGAAAGTAGAACCGGAATGCAGCCTGGCGAAGTGTGCTGCCGATGACTGGATGTTACTCACAGTCAACCACCATCCTTCATCGCCATTTCGAAAAGTGACACCACAGTAGCACTCGGCAGCCCATTAGATCGTGACAAAAAGCTGATGGTGTTGTTAATATGCTATTGAAAGCTTTCATTCCAATACGAGGTTATGCTCCACTGCGGGGGTTCATTCATAGTTTTATCAGTTCTACCCTCGTTCAGATCTTTCGCTTTCCATTTGAATAACCTGGCGAGCGGGAGGGAGAACCGGTACCGGGGCAAAGGTATAGGGACTCACGTGTTTATGAGTGGATTTATATGTTAATGCTGATTCGACTTTTGAAAGAGTTTTTTCGCTGTTGTTGTGAAAAAGCTCCTTCGAGGCTACCCTTTGTTGGGGCCAGCTTCGCCGAAACGAAGGTTTTTCAAACTACAGGATGACTATTATCGGTAGTCGAGATGACGATAGTATAGAAAAGGTTTTTCATTGTAACGCATTTTATTGTTCCTATGGAATAATATTTATTCCCACAGTGGTATTTTTGCTTCAACGCTGTGCTGCATGACCCCGCAATTTGGCAGGATTTAGGAGAGTCGTTGTTAAATATTTAAAACACGATTTTACGTTGTTACTCCTACCAAACCTCCTTCGTAACTTTCTAAGCTTTCATACAAACTCATTGTTTGCATGCTGGAATCGTTACGTTGAATGAATTTTACGTTGAATGTTGAAAATACTAGGGAGACGAGAATAAGAACAATTTCGTGTGGGACGGTGCAATGCAATCAAGAGGTGTGCGCCACCAGCTACTGCTTACTAAACGTATACTGTGTGGGAATTCAAGTAGGAGTTGCCCAACGCGGATTCCTTTTTCACGCCCCCAGTTAATCGCGTAGTAGGAGACCCGACTGTAAGTCATACCCTCTGGAACTTTTGGATTTTCTAAAAAAGTATCAAAATATTTCTTTTTCGAATTGTTATCAGATCTCGACGTTACACGCATATCTAAGACATCCAAAAAATTAAAAACTGCATCTCCAAACTCAGGTCGCATCTCAATTAATTAAAATTTCATGTCCCAGAGAGGCATTTTTTTCTAGATTACTCCAGATCTTGATATTCCACGACATTATAAGACATTTTTTCCGATTGATAGGGACTTTTTTTTTCAATATGCTATATCTGTATATCAAGACCAATATATTGAGGAGATAATTTTAAGGATCTGTGACCTGGTTTATGAATTGCTCATTACGGAGCATATCATGCAAGTGCTCTCCTCCACTGCTGATCGTCAAGAAAAGCGAAACAGGTGATTATTTGGCCTTTCCCAGCGTGAGTGGACTCGGCGATTAGTCGCCCTATCATTAGAAAGGTTCCAAAATAAGAACCTTGCTCACATTCCTAGGTAATCGTTGAGGAGCGCTGCCGGGGCAGCCAATGCAACAACCAAAGGAGAACGCGTTCGCTGCGTTGTGATCCTGAATGGTCGGAGAAAGAAAAAACCCACATTGCAGCAGTTTACTTTATACTAGCTTGTTTGCAAATATCCGAATGTCGGGGAGTTTCATTTTGGCCGCCTGTCACCTAGGGTCATTGAAAACACTCTTTTATAAGATGAGTTACATTGTCATGTGCTTACTTTTGATTTATCTCACAATTGCTAAATTATTTGTTTTTATTTCCACAAAATTTTAAATTTAATAAATGGTTATTTATATTTATTACTTTCATTATATATTTATGCTAGTTGCAGCTATCTCGCCCTTTCAATTTGTCCCGTAATAAGGTCTGCTTGGTTATTTTTTCTTATATGTTCTTTACTCGGTATTAATATATTTAAATTCAGTACAAATTCTAATAAAACTTTTACAGATAAATTTAACAAATTTCATCAAAATACGCGGCAAATTGCATTTGTGTGATGTATTGGTTAGTCGAAAATATGTAAACAATGCCACTTTCAAATTTAGTTTTTCAAAAACTACGCTGAGAAAAAGGGTGAAACTTCTGCCCACAGCGAAGGCAAGAAAGATATAATTTAAAGTATTTATATTAAAATAACATGTAATAAATAATAAAAATAATAAACAAATTATTTTATGCGGACATTTTACAATACTTTCATCAATTCTAGGTCAATTGGCCGGAAGCCATTTGGCCGAATACCATTGTTATTTAGCCGAATGGGTCATTTAGCCGAAATTCGTTCGTAATATTTATTAGAATCGTTCTTTATTGAAACATATTAGGCACGTATTTTTGACGTAGGACTATGTCTTTGTTTTCGATATAGGGGTGCAAATTCTACAAAAATGGCATGTAACGAAAAGTGATCCAATTTTAAACGCATATAATTCAGCCATCTCACAATAAATTTTCAACTTTTTTGCACACATCGCCCTGAAATACTTCTAAGAATAGATTCCAATGGATAAACCCAAACATTTTTGATATCATGGCATTAAAAATTTAATCTTGGCGCCATTGTTGTTATTCGATAGAAAGATGAACGACCACTTTGTTTTCAGTAATGAGAGATGGCGTTTGGATTTCTTACAATAATATTTTATTGCGTCTGTTACCAACGTTTCGAAGGTCTATGCCTTCATCTTCTGGGCAAAACTACAATTTGAACAATAATTTGAACAATAATTACATACAACATTCAATTTGCAAACACACAGATTACTTACAACACGAACAATATTATCTTAGTCAAGTTGGTTTGAACATTTAGACGGAAAAAACAACGCACTGATCTACACTGTAATGTCAAAATTAAGTTTGAATTTGATTTGAATTGCAAATTCGTTTTAATTGTGGCAACTTACACAGACGGTCCCCGCACACATCACTAGCAGACTGAGCAATGAAACGTTTCAAAAAGCAAAAGTGTGTGTCGTAAACAGTATCGAGGTATGGAACAGATGGAAGTGGAAACAGCAATAATTTGACGTATAGGAAACGGGCAGAAGAGAGTGAGCGAAGTTTATGCTTAATGAGAGAGAGAGTGTAGCACCCCAGAGTATGCTGCATTCAAATTATTAGTGTCGGTTCTGAAATTAATTGTTGAAACATCACTAAAAATGTGGCACATTTCCAAAATCTGTAAAGCTTGTAATCGGTTGTCATGGTCTAAAATTGTTGTTTTTGATAGATCAAAGCTGTGCTCATTATCAATGGCATGAACCATTAGCGCTGTCTTTTTAAACTTGTCTGCATTGCTTGTCTCTCGCTCGCTGCTTGACGATTTGAATTCATTGTACCGTTTTATGAGCGATCGGTGGCCAGACAGGCGCTGTTTGAGTTGTTGTGTAGTTAAACCTATGTAGGAACTGTCACAATCTGTACAGGGTATACGGTAGATTATATTGCGTTTTGAAAGAAGAGGAGTGGGATCTTTCAGCTTGGAAAACAATATTGCATTGGTTTTTGTACATTTGAAACCTAACCTTACATTTTTGTGATTCCTCTGAACGATCCTGGCAAGGGCGGGTGTGAGAGCATCTACGTGGTGGAGCGATCGATATACCTTTTGTTCGCTCTCGGGAGGGCGATCATTTACTGTGCTGGGATTTTGGTTGACAAATCGATTGATCAGTCGATTTACCAGGGTGCTGGGATAATTGTTATTGCGCAAGTATTCTCGTACCGTTAGCTTTTTCTGGTTTTCTGTTTTGTACGTTGATAGTCGAAATACCCTTGCAATAAACCCCATGGCTGTATTTAGCTTTTGCGTGAGCGGATGGAGAGAGAGAAAATTTAAAATTCGGCCAGATGCCACCGGCTTTTTGTACCAGTCGGTGAGAATCCTCTGCTCGTCCGTTCTTATCAGAACCATGTCCAAATAATGCAAACGGTTGTTGCTCTCAATCTCACATGTAGACTGGATATGTGGATTATAGGCATTCAGCGCACTCTTCACATGATCAATTTCATTAGCTGGGAGAGCGGTGATCAAATCATCCACATATTTCTTTAAAAAGGGGATAGGTATATTGATCGTCTTCAACACGTCATCTAGTAATGTTTCCATTACTAGATCTGCTAAGGCAGGGGATAATGGATTACCCATTGCTGTTCCCGATTTCTGCCTGTAATATGCTCCGCGAAATACGAAATAACTGGAGGAGAGATTGAAATCGATGAGGTCTATGAAAGTTTTTTCATTTTTGATGGTTGTGTTTTTCTCTATCGAATTACAGTTATTGCGCACCGCTTGGATGACCAGGTCTTTGGGGATGCAAGTAAACAAACTAACGACATCGAACGAAACCAACACATGATTCGGGGGCAGCGTTGTGTTGTTTATGAATGACCAAAACTCGTAAGAGTTTAGGACATTGTATTTGTTCTGATTGATCGATAGTCTGAGAATACCAGCTAAATACTTTGAGAGATCATATGTTGGGCAATTAATGCACGACAGGATGACCCTCAGCGGACTATTGGGTTTATGTATTTTTGGAAGACCGTAAATTTTAGGGCAAGTCGCGTGATGTGTTATTAATTGATGCCTGGTTTTCTGGTCTATCATTTTCTGATCGTATAGAGCATTTACCATTTGATTATTTTTGGTCTGTACTTTGTTTGTCCAGTCCGTGTCAATACCTTCATACGTATCGCTGTCGCCAACAAGGGTTTGCATTTTCATTTCGTATTCTTCTTTTTTCATTATTACTGTTTTGTTACCCTTGTCGGCAGCCACAATACATATTTCCGGATTGTCACGGATGAACTTTTGGGTCGTATGGTATGCTTCGATCAAAAAATGATTGACGGGATCAGTGGATGATTTGAAGCAACCGTTTTTTCGTTTGTTCACGTAATTGTGAATTATGTTGGTGAACTGGTTGCGACTTGCCGCTTGCACCGTGTCGTCGGGTTCAAGCTTTAGAATAGATTCTAAGTCTGCGATAATCTTGAAATACGGAATTTCTCGATTATCCTGGAAAGGCAAGGCAAACTTAGGACCATATCCTAGTAATAGCATTGTTTCTTTGGGAACTTCCACATCAGTGGTGTTCCGTATCCACGACTCGTTTACGGTGAAGTTGAGAGGCGACTCAACTTCCACTTTCGCCATTAGGCGTTGAAACTTACTGTCTGTTTTTGCTTTGAGTGCGCGACCTTGTTTGTTAAAGTAACATTCCTGACCACTAAAGAATGAGTTGTATATGTGTGGAGGGGTTGCCTGCGTTATCTGACTTACGAGTGACACTTTAGTTTCTTCTAACTGTTTGATCTTATAGAAACTGTCCTTGATTTCGATGTTGATGATCGTTCGCTTGAAGCGGTCTATTGCTTTTTGCAAACTTCCTCTGTATGGGCTAGCATCTTCAAGAAGACCATTGATGCAGCGAAAACTATTCTGGATGTGTATTGGGTTCAATCCATATTTCCTACATCTTCTCAGGAATTCTTTCCGGTTTAGTTGAGCGCACAGTTTTCCGACGGCTTGCGCATAGCTTTTGTACAATCTGCGATGTTGCGGCTGTAAACTATTGTAGAAGGTTGCGGTACTGGAATCTAATCTTGGCGCCATTGTTGTTATTCGATAGAAAGATGAACGACCACTTTGTTTTCAGTAATGAGAGATGGCGTTTGGTCACGGATTTCTTACAATAATATTTTATTGCGTCTATTACCAACGTTTCGAAGGTCTATGCCTTCATCTTCTGGGCAAAACTACAATTTGAACAATAATTTGAACAATAATTACATACAACATTCAATTTGCAAACACACAGATTACTTACAACACGAACAATATTATCTTAGTCAAGTTGGTTTGAACATTTAGACGGAAAAAACAACGCACTGATCTACACTGTAATGTCAAAATTAAGTTTGAATTTGATTTGAATTGCAAATTCGTTTTAATTGTGGCAACTTACACAGACGGTCCCCGCACACATCACTAGCAGACTGAGCAATGAAACGTTTCAAAAAGCAAAAGTGTGTGTCGTAAACAGTATCGAGGTATGGAACAGATGGAAGTGGAAACAGCAATAATTTGACGTATAGGAAACGGGCAGAAGAGAGTGAGCGAAGTTTATGCTTAATGAGAGAGAGAGAGTGTAGCACCCCAGAGTATGCTGCATTCAAATTATTAGTGTCGGTTCTGAAATTAATTGTTGAAACATCACTAAAAATGTGGCACATTTCCAAAATCTGTAAAGCTTGTAATCGGTTGTCATGGTCTAAAATTGTTGTTTTTGATAGATCAAAGCTGTGCTCATTATCAATGGCATGAACCATTAGCGCTGTCTTTTTAAACTCGTCTGCATTGCTTGTCTCTCGCTCGCTGCTTGACGATTTGAATTCATTGTACCGTTTTATGAGCGCAACCTAGTCAAAATATCACGCATTTACACACAGAAGATAGCGCTTCCCAAGTCCAGCACGACAGATTTATGTACCTAGCGCACTACGCTTCTATGAATGACGTCATCATCGACTATTTAAAGAACGGACTTGGTCGGACAAACTCAGTTGCCTGTTGAACGGCAGGCGGAGCAGATCACTGCGCTGTGTGTTTTCACAGTCAGTGTAGCTGGCGTTACACTTGCTGTGGAGGTACGCTACCCAGTGCCGTCCAGCACACGACCAGGGTTGTCACTATTTTGTGAAGAAAATTTGGCAGTTCAACTAAAAAAGTCTGGCAAAATCTGTCACTTGACGACCTCAAAGTCATCGAAGTTTTACTGTTGGCTGGAAGCTTAAAAAACTTTGGCTGTTCAAAATAAATCTGGCATAATGGTAACATTGTTTGGGTGTAACGTGAAATTCGGAATATCTGGAAAAATCTGGCAAAATTTTAAAAATCAGTCGAAATATCTGGCTTGAACAAATGTCTGTTTAGTTGGGAAAAATCTGGAAGATTCCAGATAAATCTGGAACATTGGCAACGCTGCACACGACTGAGCTTGTCCGTTAAAACACTATGTTTTCTTTTGTGTTGTGCTCATTTCCAGTACACTTTTATGAAGGGTAAAGTGCCTAGTTTCGCCATACTAAGCAGGGTGTCTCACTAATTCATGAATTTCTTGGCCTACAATCAATGGAATGCGTAAAAATTGACATCAACAGCTTTGCTTAGTTGTTAAGAACCAAGATAATTACACAAATGCGCTGAAAACAGTGAAATTCTCGTGTTTGAGCGCAACGATAACTCGAATCGAGTGCCTCTATTGTTGCGCTACCATTTGACTCAATGCGTTGAACAAAGATGGCAGATACTACTCTAACCAACGGTTTCAAATGGGTAGCATGATAATAGAAACATGGCGAAGATGGGCTCATCACCGTACAATCTCGAACACATTTATTCGTACATATTTTCGCTTGTACATTCGAGCTCTATTTGCAAATATAGTGTCGTGATGCTAGTTGTCTCTTTTGCTCTACCCATCATCATCAGCGTTGACTCATTCTGCTTTGTGCGCTTGAGTTCAATGTTTGAAGCGAATGTAGGTATATCTAAAGGACGATACATCAGCTTCCGTCAACGTCACCGTTCCGTCAGGATAAGTTAAATGCATTTCTCTTGTGCCCGTTCACACGTGCCGTACGACAAAACGTTCCGTGCCGTTGATGTTGTGTGTGAATGCCTCCATTTGACTGCATGTAGCTAATCTTGACGTTCCGTACCGGTGACGGAAGCATGGTGTATCGTGTAAGTCGTACTTAATTTATTAGCAGGGTTACCATATTCACAAATTTTTCGCTAATATCACAATTTTTTTTCACAATGTTTGAAATTTTGATGAAAATTTCACAGATTTTTGGAAATTTATCACAAATTTTTCCCTGTTTCAGTTATCACAAATGATAAAAAGATATTTTTGACCGAAACACAGATTTCAATGTGGCATCCCTGTTTGTAAGCGGTTGCATGCGTAAACTGCATGATACCAATCTATGCTTTCGTTGCGCAAAGACAAAAACTTTCTTAGCAACAAATTTAGACGGATCGATGGAAAGTACAACGAAAGTTTACGTTCGATCAATTCATTGATTCATTTCCACTTCACGTGATTCATTTCCACTCAGCCTATCCTATTTTGATTGTGCTTATAGGTACATACTACAAAGCCTTTTTATGAATGAATACACTGCCACTCGAGAAACCGTTGCAAAACCGCCTCTATGTCCGTATATAAAATTGTTTTCGATTTTTGTATACTTATAGTTTCGATATACGATTAAGACCACGGCATTCGCTACATTTGCATGCGTACTTCAGTAAAGTTACAATAATGGCAAAATATAACTAGAAAGCTTGGTCTATACATGAAATGTGATTATATTGTCTAAAATTTGATTTTTCTTCAGCGGTCCGGGTTTCTTACAACACACAATCGAAAAGTTTTTACAATTTTTAAAAGCAGATCTTGTGCTATAAAGATTTTGTTCCAGATATTAGTTCGGTTAGGGTTTTCTGTCTTCTTTCTTCAGATCTTCTCAAATAGATCAATATGTTACATTCGATGTTGATTGGCTGTGCTTAAACTATACGTAAGGAATATATTTGATTTATTATTACTCTAAATGTCCTAAGAAAATAAATATTTTACATTCAGTAGTATAGTCCTACGTCTACAGTTCGTGCAACATCATTGGGCTGCCCCTTGTAGTTTTTTATTTTGTCATTAGAGTGCCTCTTTCCACGCTAGACCGCTGCGTCCAAAAAATCGCGATTCTTCAATAGTTCAATTTAAAAAAAATCTTGACTCCCAGCCAAAGGCCCAAAAAACAAATAGCGGTGAAAATACGACTCCATTTTCTGTACAACCAGGTATTGATGAAGCTCAATGGATGTGTCTTGGTCGGCGATGAACCATTTGCGAAAGCCGATTTTAAGCAAATGCTGGAGCCCAAATTCTCCAAGGTTCTTGTCCGCGGAAAGTTTCGTGGCATATTCAAGTTTGTGTTTGTTAAAAAATATTATATGGCAAGATATCTGCTCCAATAGCAAGGAAAGCATGTTTTTTGTGACGGATAAGATCTCGAATTTGGAAGTGTTAATTCGGTGTCATAACAATCATATTTCTCATTTTGCTATTGTTTTCACTTTGTGTTCCTTAGAAGATTCAAGTTAAATGTTTATTTTTTAATCAACAAGAAATTTCAACATTTCAACGAGTTTTCAATTTGATCACACTGATAGCAGAAACAGATTTTTGATTGATGTCATAGGGGAAACTTTCTGCTTCTGATCTTTCAATCGTTAAACGACCGAAACGATATTAACTTGAGTAATCATTCTTTTATCTCGTTTGCTTTAAAAACATTATCGAAATATATTACACTAAAAAGATATTTAACAAAATAATTAGTTGGTATTTTTTGACCAACGTATAACGTAACATTTTAAGTGGGTCCGGTTACTTTGTACAATTTAAGATTGAACAATTGTCATCAATAGGAATTTTACCAAGGGCTTCTACGGAAATAAAAAAAATCATTTTGAATTTAAAATGAAAAGTCGAGGTCTGATGTCAACGCAAAAGTATATGTTTAGAAAAAAAAATCTTATACCTTGATAATGATATATAATCTTGAAAACAAAAATTTTTGGCGATAGTTGAGGATAATTGAAAAAATCTTCCTTGGGACTTCAAACATTTTAACCGTTCTATTTTCAAAACGAACTGAACTGCGGAACAGAATAAAACTAACAATTACCAGGGTTTCTACTAACAAAGGTTCAGGGTTTCTTCTATACAAATTTTGGTTTTAAACTGTGAAACCATGTTCCAGTTTTTATATTACTTCGCTACGGGTTTTTAAGGACATCAAAAGTTCCATTTTTTCGGTTCCCAAAATATTTTTTTTGTTTCGGTAGCGCCTTATTGCTGCCTACGTTCATGGTAAGAATCCTTGTGAAAACTCATAGTCTTCGAAACTGTTAAAGACTTTAGAAAACAGTTCCGCACGGTCTATTTTAAACTAACGTGGTTATGAGATTTTCAGAAAAAGGAGAATAATTGTGCACGATTACCTCCAAAATCCATCAGTGTAAACTCGGGAGCTTTCAATACTGCTCAATTAGCATAATCTCTGGTTCAAGTGATTAAAAAGTACAAGAAAGCTCTGGAGTGGAAAATCGTGGCCATTCTTTACAGCTCGGATTGGCGAACAAAACTGAATACTAATTACTTAATTACTGTACTGTACGGCAAATCCGTCCTTATGAAGGCTACAGATCATGCCGTTGGTTACTGTGTGTCCTGTTGTTGAGAATTTTTGTTTATTTCGATTATAGAGGTTTTAACCTTAAGGTCATTCGCCTCCTCGGGTTAGAAAAATCTCTTATGAAAAATTTCTAACCCTATGTGCGGGGTCGGGACTCGAACCCAGGTGCGCTGCGTACAAGGCAATCGATTTACCAACTACGCTACGCCCATCCCCGATTGAGAAATTTTGTAAGCGAGACGAATATCATACTACGATATCATTCGGATAAAAAGATTTCACTTCTAGCCTGACCCCTACTTTTCCGATTATCTCTCTTAAGAAAGCACGCTATCGAATGTGCTACAACTTTCAGCCCAATTATTGGAAAAGTAAACAGCAACTTAATCAGTGTTCAATCTTCACAGCAGTAGCCTTGTGAAGCTTCTTAGAAATGATTAGCTCAATAACACAAACCCGAAAGCAACAGTCTCATATACATCGGTGGGTCAGTGGCATTCATTATTTAGCAGACCGTGCAAAAGCAAACATATCAATTTTCCGGCCACCTCGCCCAATCACATTGCTCCTGCTGCTGATGGATTTCGAACTACGTCAGAGCAATATATTTACATAACTCACATTTTAGCAGCGGGTCGGCCGGTTGGTCCATAAGACCGTAACTTCGGCAGTTCAACCGAATGATTGAGTGAACGATTGGTGGGTAGCTCTGGCAAGGGATCAGCTTCTAAGAAAGAAGCGAAGCTTCCGGCTCTTTTTTCGCATTCCCCGGATGTTTCCACATTTCAATGTACAGGGTTCTAGGTTCCACCGGCAATCGTTAGAATCGCATCAAGCTGGAAAATCGTTTTTGAATTGAAAAAAAAACTGTAGAGATACAGACAGCGGACTTTTCGTTTTTCCTCACTGGAAAGAAATCCTCGCGAGGAGGAACTGAGGAACGCGCACCCGATGTGCTATTTATTTTCGATTCACTTGGCTAACAGGTTTTCCAGTATACGCTTCACCGAAGTCGGGATTTTTTTTTCTCGCGACCATGCGGAAAACTGCGAATCGCGGGCTAAGAATGCGATTGCGGAACTGGAAGCGGGAAGTGGGCTGGGTATGTTTAAGATAATATTGGACACGCTATGAACTTGACAACTGTGTTTTATCTTTCGCCGCTGCCGAGTGAACTATTCATGGATCAAGGATAAAGGTATTCTTCGGTACAACATTGCTGGTACGTTAGGAACTTTGCGTTGTAGTGTGTATCTGATTGGAATGAATTTTGAGCTTCCTTATCGCATCCTCTTTTATTTTAAAATATTAAAATGTTGACAGTAAGATATCACAGGGGCGGCGGAACACTTTTTTCCCGAGTGGGTAGTAAGATTCGGAATGATTTCTACCCGTACTGACGAAAGTTCGGACATGGCGTGTGTAAATGAAAACGGAAATTCCCTGATAATAGCTTAAGGCAATTTGAAAACATCGTCTGTTGACGAGCTGTATGACCGATGGCTCAGCGAAAATGTGTTTGTTGAATATTGATACTACATGGTGCATTTGTAGCGTTAAGTTCCAATTATTCCTTTCTTATAAATTTCCATTCCCTGCGATAGAACCTTCTTGATGGATATTGAAGCCCCCATAATGATGTGGAAATATGGGAAGACAACTCCGTCGACCAATATCCTTTCTGGCTTAATGGGTTTTGAATACCAATGGCAAAAATAATACTTTCCCATACAACCCATATCCAATTAATACATCCGGCCCCTGGATGGTCTACTTCCGGCCCAAAAACAAGCCATTTCGCACCATCCATATATCGTGTAATGTAACTAAACAACACTCGGGCGTGTACGGAGAAGTATTTTGTCTTCGTACCCGCCCGGGAAGTAGAGATTGATGGTGTAGTCTCCGAGAGGGGCCTTAATTGCGGAATATGGTAATGGCTCCTTCCAGAACCCTTCGCTTTAGTCAGTGACATTTGCGCTCCGTGTTTCGCCAGATCTGTTCTTCCAAACTTTGATTTTTTGAACGGAGCTAATCTACCTGTTCGTTTTTTTGTGCCGCGGGCATGAACTGCCGTTGTTACAAACAATGAAGCCATAGAGTTACCCATTGAAGAAACAAGGCACGGTGTGGAAGATGCGAAGTGAATTATGAAAAGTTTTGCTTCTGTGGAGAGACTCTGCATGAACTGTCCACATATAAATTATACGGGGAAAAACTGAAGCATTCTTTTAAGGAATGCTCCGAGAAGAAACACTTAAAAGGGCTGCGCCACCGGCCACGGTGAGATTCTGACAATCCCACTGTGGGAGCATCTTCCAATGTGCCTGCAAATTTTCGAAAGAGGAGAATCATTTCCTCTCCTAAACTTCCTCATAAAGACCTGAGAATGTCCCTTTACGGATGTTGTTACAAAACCGACGTAAGTGCGTCCATCCTATTATTTTCCTAGGTTTTTCACAATGCCTTGTAAACTTCTAACGTAGATCTTCCACAATTTTAACATTAATCGTCGGGGCCGAGAATACACTATGTAGGAGCGTTTTGGGGATCAACACATGCTATTATTTCAATCGGATTAGCCTGTTAGCATTGAAGTTGTCGCTTTTCAAGTCCGAATCAAAGGCAGAAACTTATTGATATTGCTTTCATATTCATCGCACCTCAGCTGGTTCTAGAAGTCTTCAACGTGCACTATATTCGAAACAATGGAACCAAAACAAGAAATTCCTCCAATGAAGGTGTACAACGTTTTGACAGGCTTGATTCTCTTTACTGCGATTAAAGGTCAGACGAAACGAGTACCCGGCGCGAACAACCGTGGACGGTCTCCCATACCGTGGTGGCCAGTAAGAGCACTGAATTGTACGCGCAAAAGTCTTACAAGGACTTTCTGAACGTCGGATCGCCCGAATTTTTCCGAATGAACGCGACTTTAGAAACACAGAAGAAAAACTTTATGAAGCTGAAAAATGCGGTTTTTGGCACCAGTTCGTCGACGGATTAACGAGAAAAACAATATTTCGTCTGGTGGTTAGGCCCTACGTTATGTACTCTCGATTCAACTTTTGATCGGAATACACGGAACCAAGAATCCTTTTTCGTCGACGACAGCATTCCATGTTGAGATAAGGAGAGCATAGCTTCTATACTAATTATTTTGACAGTAGCGGTGAGGGCGATCATAGGACAGGCTGTGCTGCAAACATTCTCCACACAAAATTTATGGTTTTATGTTTACCCATCAACGACCATGCCCACATCGTTTCGGTTCCAAGGATGCTCTCCGTTTGAAGGAGCATGGAAAGAACTTCTTGTTTTTCCTGGGGGAATGGGGAGTTCATGAGTGCTTCGTTTCAATCGTACCAGATACAAATATTAGTTTGAGTTCTTTCACATTGCTCCATACCCAGGTAATGAGAAAGGCGAGACCTAGATTAGAATTGTGATGAGAAGGCGGACACTTAGGGATTAGAAGGTGATATTTATGAACGAGCTTCAACGAGTTTTTCAGTATTTCTTGTCAGAGGACGCTCGAAACTTGGCAAATTTCGAAGGGAAGTTTAGCAATCCTAAAGGTATTAACAAACCTTGGTTTAAAGGGAATGAATGAAGGTCGTGACTTCCTTCAGGTGATAGCTCGGGTCATGTCCAATCATTGTACGTTAAATGCGCATCTGCAGCGTATTGGGGTCGTGGAGTGCGGTTTCTGCGCTGGTGACGGTTATCGCAACATTAAACATGTTGTCTGGTCGTAGGCCTAGTGCACCGGCGCCAGATCACCGCTAAACAAATTTCTTCGGCCTCTTTCCAGTCCAGTGGCTATCCTCGATCGATCCTATATGTCTCTCATATACATGTTTTTAAACACGTTTGATATCCAAATCTTTTCTCTTTTGGTTAACATGCTAACAGCCAGTGATGCAAATTTTCATTTTCAATTGCCAACTTTCAGTTCAATTCACTCCAACCATAATTCAAATTCAAAGCCTCGTTTAATCATTCACTTTCAAGTTGGCGGGATTTTCATTACTAAACCGTACGTACCTTCATTTCAAATTTTTGCTTTTTCACTCACCAAGCAAAGTTGTCATCTACTCTGTAGAGACTAGTTTAGCTTAAATGTTGACATGTTTTGCGTTTTCAAGCTTACATGAACAGTAAGAGGTATGTACAGGGTAGTTTTGTTTGAAAAACCTAGTAAATACTCCAGTAGAAGGATATGCACAGGTTCAATGAAATTGCAAATGAACGGAAAATGATTGAGTAGCTCGGCTGTTTGAATGAATGATACAAAAGAAAAACTATGAATTGAACATAGTAGGGCATGATTTGAGATTTGTTCCTCCTTCAAGTTGAAAACAACCTGTTGAAAATTTGCAGCTTTGCTAATAGTTACATAATAGCTAATTACATACAAGGTATACAGCATTTCAATAACATTACAGAAATATTTTCACATAATCTTATAAGCTAAGTCAACCTCCTAAGTCTATTCTTGAAAACATCACTAGAAACATAAAAATCGAAATGGTCATACACACTATTGAAAACATTACACATCGCCCTTATGGGTTCATTCTGACCGTACTCGGTGCGCTGAAAGTCTAGTCTTAAAAAGTTACGTGATCTAAGGTTTCTGGGGGGTACGTTAATGTTGTTTTGTGAGAGAATATCTGGGGCATCCATTTGGCCAGTCAATATTTTCCCAACAAATATCGCTCTGGATGTATTTCGCCTTTTTGCCAGAGTTTCCATATCGAGCAGACGACAGCGACCAATGTATGGTGGTAGCTCTGTTGGGTTACGCCACGGCAAAGTTCTAAGAGCAAAGCGGAGGAATCTTGCTTGTACTGCTTCAATTCTGTTAGTCCAAATGCTCGTATAAGGACACCAAATGGCTGCGGAAGCTTCCAGGACAGACCGAACAAGTGAAAAATACAATTCCCGCAGACAATATGGATCAGTAAACTCGTTGGCGATTCTTATTATGAAGCCATGGTTTCTATTTCCCTGTGCTATAACGTGAGAGTAATGGTTTCTAAATGTCAGTTGCGAGTCCAGGAGTACACCAAGGTCTCTGATAACTGACACTAGGGGGTGGGCGTAGCGTAGTTGGTAAATCGATTGCCTTGTACGCAGTGCACCTGGGTTCGAGTCCCGATCCCGCACATTAGAAATTTTTCATAGGAGATTTTTCTAACCCGAAGAGGCGAATGACCCTAAGGTTAAAACCTCTATAAAAAACTGACACTCTCTCTAGCAATTGGCCAGCGATGTTGTAGTTCCAGAGAATTGGATTTTTTCTGCGCGTGAAAAATATTTTAGAGCATTTGGACACACTGAGAGCCAACAAGTTGCGATTACACCAGTTACAGAAAGTATCTAGATGTCGCTGAAGTTCGATGCAGTCCTCTATTGACCGCACAATGAGAAAGAGTTTGAGATCATCAGCATATATGAGTTTGCACCCTGTGGGTATAACATAGCAGACGTCGTTGAAGAATAAAGAAAAAAGCAACGGTCCGAGATTGCTCCCTTGAGGTACACCCGACAAGTTGATGAAGCTATATGACACGTTAGTTCCTAATTTCACAGACAGAGAACGATCTACGAGATATGATTTAAGCCATCCTGTAAAATTTGATGGAGCACCCAGTCGCTCGATCTTTGCCAGAAGAAGAAAGTGGTCTACACGATCGAAGGCAGCTTTAAGATCAGTGTATATAGTGTCTACTTGTGATCCATCTTCGATGTTTTTAATACAGTACGATGTAAATTGGGCTAGATTGGTGGTTGTTGATCTGCCTGCAAAAAAACCATGTTGGTCCTTCGATATGTATGCTTTGCTACTAGGATCTCAAACAACTTTGATCCAGCGCAGAGTGAGGTTATACCACGATAGTTCGCAACATTTTGCTTATCACCTTTTTTAAAAACGGGAAACATTACTGATTTTTTCCAACACACGAGAAACACTGATTGCGACAGTGATTGGTTGAAGATTAGTCGTAAAGGTGTACACAATGCGCTTGCGCATTTTTCCAGTATAATGGAAGGAATCCCATCTGGCCCCACCGATGTAGAGGACTTTAACTTGCTTATGGCAGCCATAATGTCTTCGTCAGTAAATTGAATGTTTCCAAAATTGATTACATCGTGAGGGACATCTAGAAGGCCACCTGAGTTGAGCTAGCCGATTCATTTTTAAACACACTCGAGAAATGTTTTGCGAACAAATTTCAGATACCGCTGGGAGTATTGGACGTTTCACCTGCGAGGAACATACTGGAAGGAAGCCCATTTTCTTTATGTTTCCCATTTACAAAGGACCAAAACTGTTGTTGTTGTTGTTGGACCATGGTGGTTTTGTTCGGGGACGAGGTGCAGGCACATGTATACTGAAAAGCTGTTTTAACAGCAGTGTGAGTTTTTCTACGGCAGCATCTACATCGATCGCGAAATTCAAGAAAGTCTCCCAGTCGATTGTTTGTAGTGAGTTATGAAGCCTAGAGAAGTCAGTCTTCGAAAAGTTGAACTCCCTGATATCCTCCATCTCGTCATAGAGAACCAGCTGCGGACAAATCTGCGTTACCAGAAGTGGAGGATGATGTGCGTCTATAGCAACTAAAGGCTCAAGTGCCTCTGATGCGGTACAGTTCATTGAAGCTTCTTCATTTATAAACAGGAGGTCCAGGATTCGATTTCGCCTATTATTCAATGTAGACATTTGTCGCATGTTCAGTACAGACATTCCGTCCAGTAAGATAGTACTCGCCCTCGAAAAGGTTGATTCAGAAGGGTCTGGGAAAGCATACCCGGAGGGAGTGCTCTTCCAAAGAAGTCCAGGCTGGTTGTAATCACCAAATAGTAGATGTGCCGTGTTGGGTTCAATGGAAGTTGCAATGTCAAGTGCGGAGTCTATGTGCTTCTGAATAATTTCTACATCACTTGCGGAATCGGGGGGAATATATACAACACCCACACAGAGATTAGTATAGGGGCCACGGATATTTACCCAGAGTTGTTCGAGATTGTGAGAGTCATTTTTGTGTTTGGATGAGAGTCGGTTGGAAATTGCAATGAGCACACCACCACCACCACGTTTCTTCCCTGCACTATTAGGATCGCGATCGTTACGATATACAGAGTACCTTGAGCCAAATAATTGGAGCGAGTTGATTTGATCATTCAGCCACGTTTCGGTCAGAACAATAACATCATGATCAACATCCGAAGCAGCGACGAACAGCTCATCAATTTTTGTGCGTAGCCCTCTCACGTTCTGATAGTAGATTTTAATATGTCCCTGCAAGTATTCTCCTGACGGTTGAACAGTGGTAGATCGAGTGATTGTGGAAGCAAATGCCTGTAAATGGGGTGGGCTTTCAACGGGGACAGCATCTGTATGTCCTATTTCGGAAGGACATATACATTCATTGTATTTACCTGAGGAAACGGATACAGGAATTCCATGTCCTTCGAGTTGGTCTGACTTGTTTAGAGCGTTGTTATCTGACCGGAAAAGGTTGATGTCGTGTCCTTCAAGTTCTGTGGTAGACGGGTGGGTGTCGGTGACGGAGTTGACCTGATTACGTCTGTTGGCAGGCTGCAATGGTGGATCAAATTCAGGGTGCGCAGTATCTCGAGTAGCTTCGGGAGGACATATACCCTCTTTAGCTTTACCTGACCGGGAAAGATCGCCAGTATAACTTCCAAGTTCCACGGCAAACAGGTGGGAGTCGGTGGTGGAGTCAAGCTGATTCCGTTCGTTGGCAAACTGCAATTGTAGACCAAATTCAGGGCGCGCAGTATCTCGAATAGCTTCGGGAGGACATATACCCTCCTTTGCTTTACCTGACCGGGAAAGGTCGCTGCTATAACATCTATGTTCCGTGCCAATCATATGGGCGTCGGTGGCAGATTCTTGCTGATTACATCGGTCGGAAAACTGGGCGGCTTCGCCGTGTTGCACTAGTTGCTATGTACTGTAGTCAATAATACGGCGTGACTACCTAAGTCGAGTTTGATACAGGGGGCACTCAGAACTCCAGGAAGCATGATCAGTTGGCGTTTGATCTTCAGGATTTCTTGTCACATTTGCATTGTGACAATTAATGCATTTTTGGATGTCTGAGACACACTCTTTGTGCTCATGCCCTTCGGCGCAAATCGGACAGCATGGGGACTTCTTGCATGCGAGCAGCGATAACAGCGGAGCACGTTTACACATTCAGAGATCTTGCAGCGCATCCAACCCAAGTTGACATGTTGTAGTTGCATCAGCTTTTCGAATGTTTTGGCATTAGTTTCAATAATGGCAGACACCGGATTATCTGTGTGTTTTTCGTTTCGCACAATTCGTATCACCGTCAGGTTGGCAGGCTGAGGAAAATTATTTTGCTGAATTAGTTTCTCCACGAAGTTTTCCGCAGTGATGTCGTCAGTAAAACCAGCAACTTTTACTCTGGGTTTTAGAGCTTTCTGGACGTCGGCGTTATACTTATCAGACAGATTCGCTTTCACTGTACTGAGAAATTTATGCACTGATTCACGGGAGCCACATCTAACAGTTGCTTCTCCATTGGGTCGGTAATATACTTCTTTGACACCCAATGAAACTGGGTCAAGCTTGCCTTGAATTTCCTGCTTTGTAACAGTCGCGACTTGCTGTTCGATTGGTTTAATGATGACTGTTCGCTCTCGCTTCACAATTGCATTAGACTAATCTGGATGTGTTTCTGCAAAGTTACGCAGGGGTGCGCTTTTGGGCGTATTCTCATTGCCAAGGTTATCACTGCTAGGTGGAACAGTCAAAAATCGACGTTTGTCCGACCGAAGTTGACCTACTTCCATGGAGTCGCAATTAGAGTTTGACTGTTTGTGCACCGGAAGATCACCTGCAGTTATGACGGCAGCTTTCCTCTTTCTAATTGATGCGGGGTGGCCCACACTGGATTGAACGACGTCAGCATATGAACGAACATTTAAGTTTCCGCCGGAGTTAACATTCACGGACGCTTGTTTGCTAGACTGGAAAAGGTCCGCAAGTTGTTGCTTGATCCCGCTTTCGATTCTACTCACGCATTCATTCAACAACTTGTTGGTCAGCTCATGTTCCCGCATTTTTTCAGTACATCATTCAGGCAAGACTGTTTTTACGACAGTGAAAACACACATATCGTAGCGCATTACTGCTTTTAAGGGCACTTGCACTAGCGGTATTGAGATCCGCACATTTCACATGTAGGATGTGATCGCAGCCGCCGAAACAATACACACGATCACTTGACGAAATTTTCAAGGCACACGCGCTGCACAGCACAGTAGTCACATCTGACTATCGGTGTTTCACGCTCTTCTTTGCTTCGCCCCGCGACGGGCCAACGAAGCAATAATAAGCCACTGATCACTGGTTGGCTTTTGTTGTGTCTGACCGGTGGCAATAGCAAAGCGTTTTATCGCTTTAGTTAAGTAGATTGCACTTTAAACGTTAAACAAACCGTATCACCTTACAGAAACTTTTTCGCGCACCCGCTGGTGTCAATATTGCGGCGGTAATTGATCTTTTTCCCGATCGCAAATTGATTTAATTAGACCACAACAATTAACATCACCCGAACGAATTCAATCACGCACAAAAATGCCAATACATAAGGTAATTTCCAACCGATTTTGATGCTTTTAGGTGTTTTGGATTCAGGAACTCATCCGTTTTTGGACTTGGTAAAAATGAATTGGGTTACTTCATTCGGTTCCCGGGAATCCGGATTTCCGGAAGCAGGTTCCAGTACTGGGATACTATTTATGAGCTTCAATGGAATACTAGCAATATGGGTATCAAAATTCTTGGAATTGCATCAGTAGGCAATGTCTCGTGGTTATGGAACCATTTGGTGATTTGACCTCGGAACGGACATTCCGGAGCAGGTTCCCGTGGGGCCGTGAGTGGCCATTCCATTCCAATTCCATTTTTTAAATTGCCATAGGGTCCCGTAACAATAAATAACAGACTTCCGAAACAATTAGAAGAGTTTTGATACTCGTATTGCTAGGACATTATTAAAATTTACAAATGATACCCTAGTACTGGAACATTACCACGGAAAATTCGGATTACCGAACACCAGATCCATTCATTTGGTTCAATTTTACAAATCAAAAAGTGGACGAGTTCCTTAATCCAAAAAAATCTAAAAGTGTCCAAATCGGATAAAGGAAGCCATAGTTATGAGCACTTCAATTTGTGGGTACCCGGGTACCCACGTTGGCCTGTTAAAGAGTTTTTTTTGTTGGACACATAACAGTTAAAAATATTTCTTACTACATGCTTTAGTCTGAATAAAACGCATTAATATTTTTTGTATACCGATCTGAACTACTTATTTGCATTCCCCTTAACATTACACTAGTTTTAGGAAATTTCATTGAGACATATGTTAGATGAATAAAATTTTTACAAATACAAATACTAATACAAAAAATAATTTCAAATTTCAAGCAATTCCTTTATTATTATCACATATTTGAAATTAAATTGTAAAAGAAAGAAATTTGTATCTGAATAAAAAAGGTGAAATTGTTTTACATCCAGAATTCCAGACGCATACATTTTGCGTGCGAGACACATTCGTGGTTAATCTCAGATTTGTTCCAAACTTTCAAGTGGGTAATTCCCCCCTCGGTAATTTTCGAGTGGGTAGTACTACCCATACTACCCACGTGTTCGACCGGCCCAGATATCTCAAATCTCTTCAACAGATCGAACCAACTAAAGAGTGCTTTTTATTATTTTTTGTAATGAAATCAGGTATATATTATAAAGAATAAAGAATAAAAATTGTTTTGTAGGGAGCATGATTACTTAAAATATTTAATTAGGGCGGCAGAGTAGGACATGTTCAAAACTCGCAGGGTGCTCTCAAACTTTCTGGGGCACTAGTGTGGTATTCTCATAGCTCGCGGGTGGCTCTCAAACTCTCTAGGGCGTTAGTAGAGGAATTGTGGGTAAAATTAACAGGTTGCCAAATCAAGTCAATGTTAGTTAAATTTAGAACAAACTTCACAGAAACGTGACCTGCCAAGTATTCAAAGGATATTGAAATCATTTCTTTTGATAAAAAGCTGTCGAATGTGAAATAAATATGATGAAAACCAAAATCGGCATTCATGTTTGTCGCTGATGTAAAATTTGGCATGTAGAATATAAGGTCTTTTGAGGTGAAATTTTTATTTTATTATGGAAATGGTGTTACATGACAGTAATTGAACATCTTGCAGATATTTCACAGCAATAAGTAGGGATGAGAACAAATTGGGTCAATCGGAACGGCTGTTTGAAAATAAAATGTCTTAGGGGGTAAAATGAACAGGTTGTAGGGGGGTAACATGAACCATCTTGCTGCTCCAAGTACCAAGCCTCAAAATAAATCGCTAAGTTCAAGTTGCTATATCTTCATTGTTCTCTAACAGATCCTTAAAGTTTAAACAGATATGGATAACCCCAAGTTTGTAGATATGTTTCGATGTCACAGAATCGTAAATTGGTTAGTATTACATGCAAATTTAATTTTTCCGTGACAAGTTTTTTTTGCCTACAAAATGCCCTGTGTGTATGCAATGCTCATGAGCCGCTGGGACATCAGCAATTGTTCGGAAAACGCTTTTCAACGTTAAGCATTGCATACATACAGAAAATTTTGCAGGTCGCTAGGTGTTCATTTTACCACCAGCACATGTTCATTTTACCCACACGCTATAAACATGTCTCTTTTTTAGACATGTTTTGAAATCAAGAATAAAGTTTGAAAACTTGTGTGTATGTCGAAGTATTTTCATCAAATATGTACAAAACATGTCTAACAAGAAATATATAAGGTGATTATAGTACCTCAATGACTTATTAGTTAGAAAATAATGACTTTGCTTAACGTGTTCATTTTACCACTAGTTCCCCTATGTTATTTCCACAGATCGCGCGGCATTCGCAAATTCCATAACTAACTTAGCCATCAGTTTTGTGCTATTCACGCGCAAAGATGGCTTTAAACAATTTCCTCCTCAATATAGGCAAAATAGTTTTTACCATATTTTTCTCCACTAAGGATAAATAAAGCATAGTGTATATTTCATTGGGTTGCTAAGCCAAACCAAGTTTCGATATAAAAATATGAAATAAAATATCTCTGCCTTTCAATCAACGCAGGAACATAAAAAAATATGCGAACAATCGATGTCAACACCGTATGATAACCATTTATTCAACCTATTGTTCACTTATTGCGACGCATAAAAGGTCTCATTATATGACATCTCAATGGCTCATCACATCGCATCATTTATGGATAAATCCATTGAAAAAACTCCTCGCGAATGATGAACACGTTCGCTTGTTATTACACTTGCTGTTTGTGTACCAGGTAATTGCCTGCTGTTCCGCCTTATAGTTCATTCTCCTCTCGCGATACGAACAAGGATATGGAATCTCAAAAAAATATTATCCTAACCTAAATTCACTTCACACGACGCAATGCTGACTGCGGAAGAGGCTCTTCGGGTGTCTGTTGAAAATTTCTCACCAAACAACGACCCGGTTGCGACTTCAAGAGAAAAAAGTACTATCAGACGGAACCAACAAACCGCCGCCGTGCACCATAAAATAAAACATGACGACGATAGGTTTGCAGGTCCTTCAGCACCACACGTGTGTGTGTGTGTAAATCCGCACTGTACACGTTGATGCCTCGTACAGGGATGACGGGCCAAAAACAAACTGAAACTCTGTATCTGAGCACGTTTTAATTTTCCCCGAGTGCCGCCGGCATGGGTGGAAATTTTGTGCAAACCTCCATCCTTACAAAACAGGCAGCCGGTGCCGACAGCATGCTTCGGGGTAGAAGAAGGTAGTAAAAAAAGGTACCACGCAACAGCAGGTGAAATTTCCATACCTAATCAAGCAAAAAATCAAAAGGGGTTTTGCGAGCAAAAAACCCCGAAAAGAAATCAAAATGAATATTTACGTACACTCAGGCAGCTCGACATGTCCATGGGCACAACATGCGGTTCTTATTCTTGTTGTATGTAGGTACTTGCTTGCCCGTGGTGCGCCTTTGAGTACATATTTCAATCAATTTGGGAAAATCTATTTTTACGCAAGTAATCAGAATAAGAGGTTCTCGCCCCTCCGGAGCACTGAACCGCGGCAGCCAACAATTGAAGCATGACACGTAACAAGCCAAAAGTGAATCATATATCAATTATTGGCATTCAATTAGCGGCACGAAAGGACGTGGAACGGTGAACACACACACGAAGACTGCTTATGAATCGAGAGTAACTGTTTGGGAATAGGCACATAAATTATTCGTCGCCAAATTGATGTGTCAACTGAAGCTTTCTGCCGTGCCCGATTACCATAAATCAGGTAGGAAATAACACTGATCAGATTATAGAGATTACCGTGCTGTGAGAAGCAATAATTTGTTCCATTTGGCCTTCCTCGCATTTAAACACCATTCGCAAACACATAAACTGGGGCAAAATACGTGCGGTATGCAAAGCTTTGAACAGGGCCACTCCACCGGGTTAATCATGTGTGGTGTTCCACGAGGAAAATTGCGAAGTAAATTGGAATTAGGGAAATTACTGCCCAGAAAATCATAAAAGAAGAGCTACGAATCGAGCGCTATAAGAAGATTTTGGAATTTCTCAATCGAAAAAAAAATGGGTGGGTAATATCTGCGACATAACCGGAGAGATGTAGAATACAAAAGGAGCCGGTACCTCAAATGCGTTGAGTACGCATTCAATTCGGCTGGAAAATTTCCTAACAGCCGCGTAGTTAAATTTAGAAACTGATATCTAAGTATAGTAATATTTGTTTTTGCTGGTTTTCTGTGAAATATTTTCCGGGTCCTAGTTATCAAATGTCGCTTTTTTTTAGATCTCAGCAATAAAATTGTTTACTGAAATGTCAGCTGTTGAGATTTCGGCAAAAGATGCGAAAAGAAAACTGAGATTCGCAGCAAAAATTAAATACGTACTTTTCAGAATTTCCGGATAAAAAGTGATCTGGGCGAGGAATATTTCAAATTATTCATTATAAAAAAAGTCTGCGACATAACCGGAGTGTCGTGACTACGCTTGGAGACAAATCTAATGATATGAAACGGAATCATGTTTCAGTGGGAAATTTTCCAATGATTCTTTATGATCATTATGGTCAAAAAATAAATCTCCTTCGCCAACTGTTTTCCTTCATTTCACATCTACAACATTCTTTGAAAATATTGTAGGAATATTAATAATGAAAAACTGAAATGGCGCTGGCAACACTTGCTACTAAATGCATGGTAGGAAAAGACGCATATTCGTTTTGGTTATGCTAGCATTAGTAGCAGCAAGGAATGAAAAGGCACAAATTTTCGAAAATTTCAGATTCCTGTGTGTGTATATACAATCCATTTCCCTCTGTCCGGCAGTGCTTTTATGGAAGAAACTTGTCTGCGTCTATGTAATAATATATTTGGTTTCCATCGATAGATGTACACATGTTTGTACCTGGAAATAAAAGGCGATAGCTCTATTGTACATCCAACGATTCATTTCAAGAATGCCTGTTCCTACACGTACATTCTGAGGCCGCCTTCATATACAATAAGCCCCGCGCGATTACATCCACGCATCCATTGGATATTTGCAATATATTCGCACTTCCAGAATAAAAAATATTTTGATCTGATTGATCTGGCACGTATTTACAAAAAGCAAAATATTTATGAAGGTAGACAAGCATTGAAAAATGACATGAAACGATATCACCAGCCCTGAATAAATAAATTCATAAGATTTTTGTGAAGAATTCTCCTCCTTCCGTGAAATTATTGCATCAGCTACTCAGGTCCAGGCGGCGCTGCACAAGCTAAGCGGAACGAACGGGCGTATTTTTTCGCGTCTTCTTTCACATACTTTTTATTTTATTTATTTATTTATTAACAGATTAAGGCCGAAGTGGCCTGTGCCGTATACAAAAGATTCCTCCATTCCACTCGGTCCATGGCCGCGCGTCGCCAGCCACGCAGTCTGCGAAGGGTCCGCAAATCGTCTTCCACCTGGTCGATCCATCGTGCTCGCTGCGCGCCACGTCTTCTTGTACCGGACGGATTGCAATTGAGAACCGTTTTCACCGGGCTATTGTCCGACATTCTGGCTACGTGCCCGGCCCACCGTAGTCGTCCGATTTTCGCGGTATGACAGATGGGCGGCTCCCCCAACAGCTGATGCAACTCATGGTTCATTCGCCGTCTCCATGTGCCGTCTTCCATCTGCACTCCTCCGTAGATGGTACGCAGCACTTTCCGTTTGAAGACACCAAGTGCGCGTTGGTCCTCCACGAGCATGGTCCAGGTCCCGTAGAGAACTACCGGTCGAATCAGCGTCTTGTAGATTATCAACTTCGTACTACGGCGAACTCTGTTCGGCCGAAGTGTCTTGCGGAGGCCAAAGTAAGCACGATTTCCTGCCACGATGCGTCTACGAATCTCTCTGCTGGTATCATTGTCGGCGGTCACCAGTGAGCCCAAGTACACGAACTCTTCAACCACCTCGATTTCGTCGCCACCGATGCAAACTCGAAACGGGCGGTTCTCATTCTCTTCTCGTGAACCTCTTCCTATCATGTACTTTGTCTTCGACGTGTTGATGGCAAGTCCGACGCGCTTGGCTTCTCTTTTCAGTCTGATGTAGGCTTCCTCCATCTTCTCAAAGTTTCGTGCAATAATATCAACGTCATCGGCGAAGCCAAGTAGCTGAACGGACTTTGTGAAAATCGTACCACTCGTGTCGATCCCTGCTCTTCTTATTACACCTTCCAGCGCGATGTTGAATAACAGACACGAGAGACCATCACCTTGCCGTAACCCTCTGCGTGATTCGAAGGGACTCGAGAGCGTCCCTGAGACACGTACTACGCACATCACCCGATCCATCGCGTCAGTTTGTCCGAGAATCCGTACTCGTGCATAATCTGCCATAGCTGATCTCGATCGATAGTGTCGTATGCGGCTTTGAAGTCGATGAACAAATGATGTGTGGGCACATTGTACTCGCGGCATTTCTGCAGTACTTGACGAAGAGCGAACACCTGGTCCGTGGTAGATCGTTCGCTCATGAAACCCGCCTGGTACTGCCCCACGATGTGTGATGTGTGGGCACATTGTACTCGCGGCATTTCTGCAGTACTTGACGAAGAGCGAACACCTGGTCCGTGGTAGATCGTTCGCTCATGAAACCCGCCTGGTACTGCCCCACGAACTCTTGCAATTGGTGATAGGCGACGGCATAGTATTTGGGAGAGTACCTTGTAGGCGGCGTTCAGTAGGGTGATTGCTCGGTAATTACAGCAATCCAGCTTGTCGCCCTTTTTGTAGATAGGACACACGACACCTTCCATCCACTCCTCCGGTAAAATCTCCTCCTCCCAAATCTTGGTAATCACCCAGTGCAGCGCTTTAGCCAGTGGCTCGCCACCGTGTTTTAGTAGCTCGCTTGGTATTTGGTCAACCCCAGCGGCTTTATTATTTTTGAGCCGGCTGATCTCCTCCTGGATTTCTTGGAGATCCGGAGCCGGTAGTGTAATGTCCTTCGCGCGTGCTCCCAGGTGCGTTACCGTGCCATCCTCGTCGTCTGCTGCATCGCCGTTCAGGTGTTCTTCGTAGTGCTGCCGCCACCTCTGGATCACCTCACACTGGTCCGTGAGAAGATTCCCGTTTGTATCTTTCACTTACTTCAATGACAAAATTGTGACGACAAATTTCTAAGCAAAATCACACTTTTCTCGCGATATTTCAACCTACTAACACGTAACTCAACAGGAAAAACTACCTATTAAACGATTGAATTCATTTTCCTGTTGAATATATTGTATATCACTGAAAAACTTTGAAAAACATTGGACGTTAACTACAATACGTCCGGGCGATTTGCCAATGCTGCCACTTCTCCTTTTCGAAAATTTCAGATTCCTGGTTTAAAAATATGGGTACAGCATCCACCCATATTTTTAAACTAGGAATCTGAAATAGGCTATAAACGGAGTGCCGTGACTACGCTTCAGAGTATTAAATCAAAACTACTATCCTGTTTAAATGGGAAATTCTTAAACAATTCATTAGAATAAATATGGTAAAAAAATTGAGAATCTTTTTGCTTCACTAACTATTTTCCTTCTGTTCCAATCTGCAACAATCTTTGAAAACATTGTTAGAAAGCTTTTGATGAAAAGCTGAAAATGCCTGTGGCAACACTGGGCACTAAATAGATGGTGGGGGAACGATGCATATTTATTTTGGTTATGCTAGCATTAGTAGAAAAAAGGAATGAAAAGACACATGGCAAGAACACGAATGAGAGAGTAATAGTAGTGCGTATTCCTGCGAATCAAAGTTCTCACCATTCATATTTGACCGTCTGTGACGTATTAGCAGCCAGCATCAGCAGCAGCAACGAAGTACGCCCTTGTCCTTGCCCGTAGTGCAAACAATTTCAATTCTTTATACGAAGAAAATCGTCGCCCTGAAGAGGGCGGTTTTTTCGTTGTTTCGGACAGAAAGTTTGCCTTTTAAGTTGTACGAGCCTGCTTTGGATTTATTTGTTATCACGGGCATTTCCTGCCAGCTCCAATACGATGGCAAGATATTCACTGCAGCCGAGTGCTCCGGCACCGACACGCTCGGCGTAGTGACCCTTTCTCAGCGAACCGACAGGAAACTGGTGACCGGCACAGGCCCGTAGCCAGGAGTTTATTTCGGGAGGGGCTTAAAAAATTATTGTATAAAGCTTTTTTATTTCGATTATACAGGTTTTAACCTTATGGTTATTCGCCTCTTTTTGGGTTAGAAAATTTCTTTAGAAAAATTTCTAACCCTACATGTGCGGGATTGATGAACGAACCGTGATGAGCTGCGTAAAAGGTAATCAATTTACCAACTACGCTTTACCCGCCCCTGCATAAAGCTTTTAGTTCTAATTACTTCATATTGTCACCAGAAACTAAACGAAATTTTGAAAAGTTCTTAATGAAAACAAAGCCAAATCTAAGACAATCCATGTTCATTGTCACAAGAAAGGCTATAGTACATCAACGAATTATTGATGTTTAATTTGATTTTTATTATTTATTTTTATTTACAAGTTACAATTTACTCTCGTTGCAACAATGGATATTCTAGAGTTCTCAGTATTTATGCGCTAACCGAATATGACAATCCTTGACGGTGCTGGAAAACGCAAGGTGTTCTAAGCTACACGTTTAAAAGGTGTAGATGACGCTAAATTGAAATGAGTAGACAAATATCCATAAAATGTTCGATCGAAGAGAATGTCTAAATTTGCACAAAATCTTCTGATTTAGCAAACGAATTGTAGATGGTTCAACTTCTATTTTCTTGATCTGGCGTCCTGTAACTATTACCAGTTCTAATGCATCATGCTAACATAATTTTTTGGCATACCCCAGTTAGGAAGGAGGATCTTTGGTGATCAATAGGATCAAAATATATGGGTCATTCCACGTCTGATTTACAATCAAAATTTGAATTCCTTCCATTTTTTTTCTTGCATTCATTAGTTAAAGTAATTGACACGTATTTTTTATTTTGGCTAAATATGAATTTTTTTCAAGTTATTAGTTTTTGAACTTTTGAAGTTTATAACATTGAACATTTTTCAATCACTTATAACTCGGAAACGATTCGATATATGGAAAAACAATATTAAATAAAAAAGTTGTGAGCTTACTGAAAAAAATAGCAATTTCTTTTTGTTATATAACTTATGAAATTTGCAATTGTTTGAAACAAATTGAATTTTTTAAAGTTGGACCAATTTTTTACTTATTATTTTCTTTAAATATTAAAAATCATGTTAAAATAATTGTGCAAAAATTTGGGAGTGGATATCAAAATACTTTGCGAGATATTACAATTATAAACTTAAAACAAGGCAATTTTACACCAAACGCCTAGTGATAGGCCTATTGTAATTGAAATATCTCGTAAAATACTTCGAATTTCTTTCTGAAATTTGTACACAATCTTCTCGATATAATTATAAATTATTTGAAAAAGCTAAAAAGATTTTTTTGGCTCCACCCTGAAAAAAATTTGTTACTAATATTTGCATAATACATAAATTATTTAACAAAAACAAATATTACAAAAAAAAAATCCGCCGAGATCTTCCGAAAACGCAGCTTTTATTATTTATTGCTTATTTCCAGAAATCTAATAGTTTCTCAGTTATGAGGGAATGAAAAATGTCCAATTCTATTAAATTTATAAAACTTTAAAAAATCACTATATTATTAAAAGTCGATATTTGTATGTATGTGATTTATGGACTCCCAAACGGCTTAACCAATTGCCGTAAAAATTTATGCATAGTAGGAATTTGTTATGGAGCGTGTTTGTGTGCTATTGGTGGGGATTATCTGCCTACAAGAAGGCGCTTCGGAACAAATTATGGTTTCCTCCTATTTCGTTGAAAGTCGCATCATCGTGCGATGGGTATTAGCTAGTACTTTATAAAGTTCAAAAACTCATAACTTGAAAAAAAAGTCAAATTCAGCCAAAGTAAAAAAATCGTGTCTATAATTTTCAGCTAAAGAGTGCAAAAAAATTGAAGGGAACTAAAATTATAGTTGTAAATCGTGGAATGACTCGCATTCTGCAAATTTAAGACTTTTTTGGGGGTATTCTCATGTCAAATGCAAATATTTTCTAAAGTCCCCCGAAATCAAATTTATTTTGATTACATAACTATATTAAGAAGATTATGTGAAAAATTCAGAATGGAACTCGAAGTGTTACGAGACATTTCAGTTATAACAGGCCTTTCGCTGGGCGTTTAGTGTAAAATTGCCATGTTTTATGTTTATAATTGTAATATCTCGCAAAGAATTCCACTGCCAAATTTTTACACAATCTTTTTAACACGATTTTAATACTTAAATAAAATAATAAATAAAAAAATTGGTCCAGCCTTAAAAAAATTCAATTTGTTTCAAGTAATTGCAAATTTCATAAGTTATATAACAAAAAAATTGTGATTTTTTTTTTGGTAAGCTTATTTGAAAACGCAACTTTTTTATTTAATATTTTTTTCCATATATCGAGTCGTTTCCGAGTTATCAGTGATTGAAAAATGTTCAATTTTATAGACTTCAAAAGTTCAAAAGCGAATAACTTGAAAAAAATATAATATTTAGCCAAACCAAAAAATACGTGTCAATTATTTTTAGCTAAAGAATGTAAGAAAACAGTTTGGAAGATGCTTGACGTTTATATTAAGCGCACATTGCTCTAATCTATTACAGAAATTCAATTTGCGTATGATTTAACTAACTTTCTTTATTCAGGCCAATATCTAGCATAAAATGAGTTTTGTTAGATACCATTACTAGCGATGAATGTTAATTTTGGGACAGTTTTTGTACTCAGTTTTCTATGAAACTTCTAATTTTTTATTATACAATTCGTTTACTTGAGTCGGTTCAATGCATTAGCTAAATGAAGCCTTGAGTCTTTAATATATTTCCACGATGCAAAACAATGAAAATGATAAAACGCTAATGGTTGTCCAACAGATCTCGTGCGATTGACCTGTTTACTGATTGAGAAATATTTTTCATAACCAACCGCGTCTTGGTGGTCGTTCATATCTATCTTGTACACTTCCGTATTATTATCGTGGTAACTGCTATGGACATGGCAGTTCGCGAATATCTGATTTCATTTTTGTTTTGTCCCCTTACGGGCCACCAGTGTCGACTTCCTCAATGATGATGCTGACTGTTAATTTTGAGATACTAGACGCAGTTTTTGCCGTCAATATTATATGAACAGCAGCCACAAATTTGACAATTGTTTGTTTTTCAGGTAATCGTATTGGAGACTATGGATGTGCAAAGATGTAACGTGTATGATGATATTATCGCATTGCGTTTTGTGCGTGCAGGGTCAGCTAGGACGAAATCCTAGCTGACCCTACCCGTCTAATTCCTAGATGAGTCCTTTATAATAAATTACATTTTTTCCAAATGTGACAGGAATCTTTTAATGGCCACGGTTCAAAGAAGTTAAGTTTGTTTATTGGGGCTTTAACCTTCTGGTCGTTCGCCCGCGGTTCAAGTAAGAGGTATCAGATCTTGTAGACGAACATTGATTTTCTCATCATCCATATATATGAGAATCAACCACGTATTACAAGTTGCAAAATGACTGGTTTCGCCTAGGCTAATTTGTTGAGTAACATAAGTACTGAATGCCTGACAAGGTAGAACTCGTTAAAGGCGATGTTCGTAAGCATAACCTCTATTTTCACCTTCAGCAAATATTCCCCATCATGAAATTCGGTTATGCAAAAATTCCAGAAGTCAATAGCCTCCACGTTTGGCTGGAGCACCACTTCTTGCTTCTACGATTCAATCATCCGACGGATCACCCCAGCAAGAATTAAAGTAACAGTTTCTTTTGTTCTTCCGACGAGTCACACAATATGAAAGGAAGTGTGTTATCAGACTCGGCATACTGAGTAGATATCGTGACCGATGTCTTCGGTGGCTCGAAATAGCAATCTTCCTCACCATTCTCCCATTAATTTGTTGAAACCAAACAAGATACAATTTTTTACGAGTTACCGAAAAACATGTTGCTTATTAAATTTATTTTTGAAAAGTTTCGGGGGGGGGGGCTTTAGCCCCCTAGCCCCCCCCTCTGGCTACGTGCCTGGACCGGCACGAATTAAACGGGACATATGCATTTCCCTCGCCTTTCCTTCTCTATCGCGACCGGACGAGCGCATGTTGCCAGTGCGGGTGGAACACACGAATGATGCCGCACTCGCATACGACTCCCGGTTTTGTACTCGGTTCAGTTTACGTTCGAAGCCAAAGGAGCTGGCCATCGAAAGGAAAGAAAATCAACACTCGCGTCCCTCGCGCACTACTCCTTACAAATAATGTATTTGTGTACGGTTCAGGCTGCGTTCGAAGCCAAATGGGCAGGCCATCGACTGAAATAAGTTCACTTGCATCGAGAAAGAGGAGGAGCTTCGAACAAAAACTTTTAAAGATTTGCAGCTCGGTTCATGTAATTAGCCGGAACCAATAAGGCATGGCTTCAGTCAGATGATTAAAGATCGGGTTTTTTTTCGTGTGTATATGCTAATTTCGACCCTCCCGAAAGAAAAATAATAGTTTGTGAAGGAAAGTACGTTCAAATTTAATTTTCGGTTTACTGTTGGATAGCGCGGCTCCGACAGCATGAAGTACATAGTTACTTTAAACTTGTCCGCACATTCCGCAGACTCAGGTGATTCGCGCTTCTAATACAAATAGATCTTGACTCCTGCGGTAGCAGACAGAGGGTTAAGTCGCCGGGAAACACTAAGCTTGCCCATATGACCCTATTCCATGCTTCTCTAAGCTTTCTTCCTTCAACTCCTTGCTCTCCCTTAAGTACTTAATATTGAAAAATATACTTCACCTTCCAGTCACTTGCTAATTAAATGTCGATAAAAATATAAGATAAAAACTGACTCTCTCTTAGTCGTTAAGGGGTTACATATGTTGAGGTCGGCCAAAAAATCGAAATTTGTTTTATTCTTCTATCGTAAAGTTCAGGTTCTTAAAAATGTTATCTCACATTTTTATAGAGTTCGGAACAGTAGAAGCAAAGTTATAGCGTTTTTCATTTTGCTCCCTTACGGAGGCGTGGCTTATACTTGAAACTTTAAAAGCGATTATCTCGAATTCTTGTTTTCTCAAAAACGCCTTCACGCTGACTACGATTGCTGAAAATGTTTTCAACCGATCTCAAAACTTTTTTTAGCTTGTTCGTAATTTAACTGTCTGGACCTTCGGTTCCATTTTTTCGGGAAATTTTTTATATTATTGTTATGAATTTTCAATGATTATTTTCAGGTGAAAATAGTGTTTTTTTTGGAAAATCTTCTCGTTTCCAAAAAGAAGAAACATTTTTTTAAATCAATCGTTCAAAGACACTACCGGTGCATATACTAATGATTTTTTTGTAGTTTTTATGCTTTCAGTTGAGCTGTTGGACTGGAATCATAGTTACGGCAAACCTCTGTAAAAAACGCGTTTTGCGGAAAATTGCTATAACTTCGACAATTATTTATGTTTTTTTATGTTCTCAAGTGGATTTTGTAAAATGGACATTGTACTACGCTAGACGTATAACAAGTATTTCATAAAAATATGGCTACATACCTTTACAAAAATTCAAACTTTTCCCTTTTTTCCCGCATCTCAACATATATAACTCCTTAATAAAAGGTTCTTTAGGTGGGAGATTTTTGGTCCAATTGGTCTTCGTCACTAGTACAAAATAATTGGTATTGCAGTCAGTTCACAAACCCGGCTGAATCTTAATAATCATCTTCTCTCCCGATGTTGAAATGTAGTCCATCCAACAAGCTTAACTAATATAAATCGTGCAATCCAATCAATACTTCCGGAAGATTAACAGTTCGGTGCATGAAATTAGCGGGAACCAAACAATAACCAGCTTCGGTCGAATGTTTGAAAATCCGTTTTTTCATGTGTGTATGCTATCTTCCCCTAATCGGAAATGAAACTGATAGCCTCTTCAAGTAGCACGTAACGACCCAAACTGATACATCCCCCAGCCATGTACAGCTCACAAATATTTCCTTGGTATTGTACAGACCTTTATTCGCACCAAGCAGACAAACTCGAATGATAATAGCGGACCTATATTTAGAACTTTTCATCATATAAGTGTTCGGTTGGTGCATCATATTAACGGCTCGGACCGAGATGCGCTGAAAATTTTCGCCATTTCCGACTACTTTTCGAAAGATTCTTCAAAACACAATTTTTCGTTATTAATGCATGTTATACATATTCCAAATTTTAATACAACATTGCTGAACATATTTTCGACAAAATGGCCCAAACATCAAAACATTCTGTTAACCCATTCATGCCCATGTTGTTTGTGGACAACAACGTTTTTAAATAGCTATAACTTTTGATTGAGGCGAAATTTGCTCACAAAAACAAGTAAGGCTCATTAATGTGATTATTGCCATTAATTTGAGTATTAACAGTTACAAGGATCAGCTCTAGAACTGATGTTATTGCAATTAGTCTGATTGGATTCCGTTGGAGCAGTGCTGCCAGGGACAGTTTACGTTGACGACGGCAGATGATTTTTTTCATATATCTTCGTTATGGTGCAATATTATTGAAAACTGATAAAACTTATCAATTTAGACTGTCGTTGGCTACGTTTTCCACGTAATTGGACTATTGTAATTATTCTAGGAGAATTGTATTGAGCATTAGAAGGTAAAAATTGACCAACTTCTAGCACTGCCATGGAAGTACCTATCTTTTTGAAAATAGGCTTTTCGTATTTCTTGATCCCACCGTTTTCAAGGAAAAATAGTTTTGAAACCCTACATGCACTAGAAAAAAGTTGGGCATGAAAGGGTTAAGTATAATGGAAGTTTTTAACGTTCAAAATCTGACGCGGCTGCCACAGCCGATATTTTGAAACGGGACCCCTATATTGAAAGCTTAAATGTATTCTACATTAAAATCCAAAAAATGGATTGGTTCACAGACGAGAATATGTTTACCGTCGATCCTGTGCCCTATTCCAGAACCGACCATTATATAAACTCACTTTCCAGTAAAATACTTGACAGACGAGTGCTTGTGTACTGAACTTTTTTTTTATTTCGATTATTGAAAGCATTCGCTTCCTTTTTTGGGTTAGAAAAATCCGTTTAGAAAAAGTTCTAAGCCTATGTGCGGGGTTGGGAATGGAACAACACTATACCCGCCCCTTGTGTACTTCACAAAACATTCCGATAGTGTTACGGTATTTGGGTTGGTGAATTCGGATGGTACAAAATGGACCATGGATAAAAGAGCAATATGGAGCAATATTTTAACAAGATAGGGCACCGTGTCACACCTCGAATCGTAGTCAGAAGTGGTTGTAGTAACATCTGCCGTTGTGAGCGAATGATATGTGGCCACCATCCAGCTCCGATCGTATTCCATTGTATTATTCAGTGTGATGCGACATGAAAACCAAGTCATGTTCTAAACGTCACTCAAGTACAGCAAGCTTCTGAAAAATATTGACCAGTGCCGGAAGAGGTACGGACACTGCATTAATAGAAACTGGAATAAGCTGGAATTCCAGCTAATGGAAGTTCAATCAATGATTAACATAGTGGCTAAAAGGTTTCCAATGAAAACAGCTCTAGACATATTTCTTCATTTGGCAAGGGTTTCGCCATGGTATAGATTTGAGAGCGTAACGAATGAACCTAGCTTGAACAGCTTCAATTATATTTGTCCAAACACCCGTGTGTGGACTCCAGACGATAACTGACCCCTCGAGAATAGAATGGACAAACGAGAAGTACAGAGATCGTAAACAGTACGGATCGGTAAATTCTTTTGTGATTCTAGTGATGAAACTAAGGTTTCTGTTTGCTTGGGATATAACATTCGAGTAATGATCATTGAAGATCAGCTGTGGATCCAGCAAAACGCCAAGGTTGCTTACAACTGGCACTCTTTCGAGTGATTGTCCTGAGATCGTAGAACTCCAAGAGATTGGATTTTTTTGCGGGTAAATGAGATCACAGAGCATTTGGACACACTGAGAGTTAAAAGTTTACGAGCACACCAATAATAGAAAACATCTAAGTTTCATTGTAGTGCGATGCAGTTTTCTATGGAACGTATGATGAGAAATAGTTTGAGATCGTCAGCGTAGATTAGTTTACATCCCGGAGGTAAGATAAAGCAAATGTCATTGAAGATCAAGGAAAAAAGTAGGGATTCAAGATTGCTTCCCTGGGGACTCCTGACACTTTCCCTACCCAATAATCTATAACGAATTGAATGTCGTTTAAAAGTGAAAAAGAAGATGTGACTACATGCTAGTCGAAATAAAAAAGGAAAAAAAAAGTTCTGATGATATGTACGTTTTAGTCGCTCTGAATAGGACATTCACTACTGGAATCCTGAACACTGAAATCTTCCAACACAGCGGAAACACTGCTTGGGAAAGCGATTGGTTGAAGATTAATTTCAACGGAGCACATTTTGTGCATGCAAATTTTTTCAGGATTATAGCAGGAATCCCATCTGGTCTAGTTGATGTTGATGACTTCATTTTTCCAATGGCAGCAAGAATATCTCCATCAGAAAAACTAATGTTAATTAAGTTCAACACATCACATGCACTTTCTATAGCAAAATTACGCTCCTGTATTCGGATCAACTAATTGAAGTATTTTCTATACTTTCAATATTTTGTAGATTCCCAGTTTTGAAGAAAAACTAACGAAAAACAGCAAAAAATACTTTTTACTAAATTTAAATGGCTCTGCGGCCCATTATTCAAAAAATTAATATTCGGCACCAGAAGAAAGTAGTAGGAACCTGACCTATCTTTTAAAAAGTGTGCCCGATGATTTTTTGCCTTTCTCCTACAGGAAGGCTATACAACCACTCTGAAAACCGTCTCTTACACCATTCGACTCAGTTCGTCGAGTTAGGCAATTGTCTGTGTGTGTATGTATTAGGGTGGGATGAAATGATCATTTTTTCAGCACAGTACTTTTTCGATCCCATTTGGGGTCCCAAATAACTGCAAAATTTGAAGTCGATATGTTTTGACCTGGCGTAGCGCATTGCGTTTGAAATTTGTATGGAAATTAGTATGGGAAAACCTACTGTTTTGCATTTTCAATTCTACACACTACAATTCTTCCTGCAGTATGCCAACAATTAGATAGAAGTGTAGTCCAGGATATGCTGAACAACTTTGCTGAAGGCTGTATGGTGTTAGAATGTATATAGAGCAAGTTATAGCTGTTCAAAGTTCGATAGATCGAATTTAATGCTAAAAATCATTTTTCTTGCAAACACTGCAGGCATTCCAGTGATATTGCATATAATATACTAACATAAAATCATATATTTTAGATTTACCACACTGATACTTTTGGATGAATTATTCAAAAGCCTTTGCTCAATTTCATGCTGGGTTCAAGTGTTTCAGCTTCGACACATAGCTTCTCAAGTTCGTGGCTGTCGATCCATTTTGTGTATGTGCAAATCGTACTGAATATATAATAGACAATTCCATCATGATATTGAACATATCCAGCCATGGAATCGTACACTGAAAAAAAAATCTATTCATGAACTACAGGTCACGGTTCCGAGAACTGCACAATTTACGAAAACCATGACCAAGTTCCTGAAATTATGTTTTATAAACCTCGAATTCATGAAACTATTTGTGTTTTCAAAAAACGAGTTCGCCCCGAATATATACATGGCGTTTCATTAGAATGTTTGGTTAGGGTACTGTTGTTGTTCCCTGGACATGTTTAGTTTTTGTTGTGATTCTAGTTCATGATTTGGAAATACACAGCCGACAGTCAAATGTTGTTCATGATTTCAAGAGTTTATTCGCCATTCTTGTAATTTCTCATCACGTTATTGTACTATCTTATTCATGACTTCAGGATCTTTGTCGCGGTTTTTGTAATTTCTATTCACGCTATCGTGATATTTTAGTTATGAGTAGAGTGATTCATGTTCATAATTTCAGGATCTTAGTCATGATTTTCGTAATCTGTTCAAGTTATCGTAATCTTTTACTTTCAAATTTGAGAGTAATATGACTAATGTTCATGATATCAGCAGTTTTATTATGGTATACGTAAATTCTCTTCGCCTAATTGTGATCTATTATTTTATGGTTACTATCGGTTTTTTCGGAATAGCGTGACAACTGGATCATAAAAATGTGACTGATTCGCGATTTTGTGTTCTGTGAATAATATCACGCACTCTATTTGGGATTCTCAGCGCAATTTTCATTTTCTATCCAGACATCACCATGGACCTTATCAAACGAATAACGATGTTCGAGGTTCTAAAAGTTTTTGCCTTTCTCAATAGAAAGGTATTGCAATTGCTCTGAAAACCGACTTTTCAACGGAGGCCCGGAGGGCTGAGTGACATATACCATTCGATTCAGTTCGTCGAGTTCGGCAAATGTCTGTGTGTGTATGTATGTATGTGTGTGTATGTGCGTATGTGTGTGTATGTGACCAAAAATGTCACTCATTTTTCTCAGAGATGGATTTTGACAAACTTAGTCTCAAATGAAAGGTGCAACGTTCCCATAGGCTGCTATTGAATTTCTAATGGATCCGACTTCCGGTTCCGGAATTACAGGGTGATGAGTACGAACACGCAGAAAATGTCGATTTTAATAAATTCTGCAATGAATATATAAAGGTGAAAATTTTTCCAAAATATGACCACAACTGCTTCGATTTGTAGTATTAGGTCACTAACATCCATTCAAAGTCTATTTGGCCACATTGCCCACCATCATCGGTTCCGGAAGCCCCGGCGGAAGCATCTAAATTCAGAATAACAGTCGCATCGGTTTCTCGGAGATGGCTAAACCGATTCAACTAAACTTGATTTCAAATGAAAGGTATTGCGTCTTCGTAAATGGCTGTTTAATTTCATCCCGATCCGACTTCCGGTTCCGGAGATACAGGTTGTGGTGTGCGATCACATAACAAATTGTGATTCAAACCGATACTCCAATGAAAGCAAAAAGGTAAAAATTTCGCTAAAATGTCTCTCAAACAACTTCAATTTGCTGTTCTAGGTCACCGACGGCCAACCAAACTTTCGTTGACTACATTGACCACCATAGACGGTTTCGGAAGTGCCCGGGAAAAGCGGCCATCTTTCAAAATTTACGAACTCACATCAGTTTCCCGAAAATGGTAGGGCCGATTTTCACAAACTTAGTCCCAAATGATAGCTATATTATCCCCACAGATGTCTATAAAATTTCGCTTATATGGTTCTGGAAGTATAGACTGAACCGTCCGGTCACATATGAAATTCCCATATAAGCCGGAGCTCAAAATTTTTTTCAAAGGGGGGATTCCATAAAATTTCAGAAATCGAATTTGTATTTTTTATGCCAAACATTTTTAATATGCATGAAACGTCGAGATTTTATGTTACCACGAAATTTTTTTTTATAAAAATCGACTTTTTGGGACTTTGCCGATTTCGCACCTTTTTCCAGTTCAATATTACCGTGGCCGTTTTTTCTTTTACAAAATTTTAGAACTCGAATAATGATTTCTTTTCTTGTATATTTGTCATGTCATGTATAATAATAAAATGTAATATATGCATTTGAAAGCGTATTATGAATATAAACAACGCAAACATTCTCGTGTTCATTATTGAGAAAGGTACAATTGCACCACTAGGTGGATTAAAACAGGTTTTTTTTTGTTATATCTAATGCTCGTGTCTATTACTATGGTCGCTAGCAGCTGGGCACTTCATATAACAATGCATGGAATAAAAATGATTCCACGAATGATTCTCCAAATTTTGTGAAAGAGTTCACGGGAAAATTTCATTATCATGTTGCATGAAATTGTAAATGATTAGCGATATCTTCTATTTATCACCTGCATGCAAAATAGATTATGAATCATGTACTAGGCATCATGAACCAGTTCACGAATAATATTTTATGATTTCGTGAACTATTTCACAAAAATGAACGTGAGTTGTGACTTATACTAGGTATCATGAACCAGTTCACGAATACATGAATAATATTTGATGATTTTGTGAACTATTTCACGAGCACGGATATTGGATCGTACCTAATATATTGGAGATCATGAATTAGTTCACGAGAATTGAATGGATTCATGAACAAAATGTTGAATTTCGCAGAAATAGTTCGCGAGAGCATATCTAGAATATTTCATCTTTTGAAAGATATTATAAAAGAAAGTCATAAATGATTTTTATTGATTGTGGACTATTTTATTAATGTTACATCAAATTCTATCAAATTTCGAAAAATCATCGATTTTCATCAGAACCCCCACCAAACTGAATTTCTGGTTTCGTCATTGGTTCTAGATACATAGGGGGTCCTGGGGTCCGAGTCACCACCGAAATATTTATTTTGTTAAAATTAGTTACAAATTTAAAATCAATTTCAAGTTGATGTTTGAGTGTTGTTTAATGCTATCTGTAAAAAGGACTTAACTCAGTTTGTCTTCACATCTCGTCCTGAGCAGAAGCAAAAAATCGTCCCGCGCAAGTGAAACAGTCAATTCTACCTAAAAATCAATCGGTGCCTATCACACAAGCAGTCCATATAACAATAGCCTATACCTACTGTGCGATATAGTGATGAGTGACGGTGCCCAGCAAAAAGCAACCCAGATGCGGCCGAACTGTGTTGCTGTTGATTTTTCAAAATGCCCCGTAAGACCAGCCATTTGGGAAATGGAACAGTTATTAAAAGTGCAGATGGAACTCAATCTGGCTGAAGTGAAAACCCTACAAATGCATCATATCAAACATTGCGTGCTGATTTCGTTCAACAACATTAACCAAGCTGAGTCATTCGCCTCGCGAAACAACATGCAGCACACCGCCGAATGCGACAATGTTGAATATAGCATTCCCGTATACATCGAGAACGGTGCTGTAGAAATTCGGGTCCATGATTTGGCTACACGTACCCCTTACGGCGCGATTAAAAAATGCTTGCAAAAATACGGAGAAGTAGACTCCGTTACACATGATACATGGAGGATTTTTTTCCCGGGCATCCCGAGCAAATACTCATGGGTTCAAACACCACACAGCCCCTTGAAAAGACCTTAAACATGGTCCGTGCCAAAATTCCCAACCTTCAAGACACCATAAAATGGTCTCAATAACCCATAAATACACCAACATATGGTATTTTATATGGGATCTAGCGGACCATGGTAATGGTGTTTTCATGGGTTGAACCCATTTCAAACACCCATGTCAAGCCCCATGAGCATGGGGGTATTATGGACTTTCCGTTTGCTCGGGATCCCTAACGGTGTTCGTGTGGTGAGAATGCGTGTGACCAAGCCAATTCCCTCATACTTAAGCTTCACAGTGTTAGGAAGGGACGATGCTCTCATTCAACAGACATCACTAGTCACGTACCCAGGGCCAATTCTGCACGAAGAAGCTGCACCTCGGAAAACCTTGCGTAGAAACTGTTAAGGAAAACTTAACCAATCCAACTGAAATTAGCCCAGAACCATCTTACGCTAAACCACTAACAGCTGCAAAACCAACATCTCCGGATCAAGCACCAACAACCAGCAACAACAACAACGAAACGAATGCCGAAAAATACGAACATACAATAACGACCGATAAGAGTAAGACACAAACTGGAACATCTGACCGCGAGCAGCAGGAAAGTAGTACCGATGAGGACATGGACATGAACGACAACGCGAAAGAAGACAAACGGATCGAACCTCAAATTGCAGTGGACAACACTGGCAATATTTCGCCCCCTAGAAAAAGGATCTCAACACGCAGCAGAAAGCTGCGTCTGAACGAGACAAAAAACTTGACTTAGTTGTTTTTTTTATTTATTGTCAAAAACGAACAATCGGCCTTGTCGAGCTACCGCATTTGGGCCTAAATAAATTTAACAATTATTAAAAAAAGGACTTAACTGCACTTTTCTTTTTAGAAGGGTACACACTGCGCCAATTTTGGTAAGAAAAACTTTTTGAAATTCCCAATTTTTTCTTCCTCTGTTTTAGGTTATATAATCATTAATTTTCATAAACTTGTTTAACGAAATCAACTGCAAAAAAATCTGACGAGCACTTGTTTTGCGAAGCAAAATAACGAACACTTTTTTACGACGAATTAAACGAATTGGACGAATCCAATCCGCTAAAAATGATTTTCAACTGATTGACTCTGATGACTAGGTGCCTGCCTTATGCAATTACCTGATTGTCTGATTGGTTGCAATGGTGGTGCTTGACAGGGAACACGACTGTTCACACATTCGTTTACTATGCAGTAGGCGGCAGTGGCGTGGGTTGATTGGTTAGTTTCACTTTACGTACATTAGCTACGAGTGAGCGCCACATGAATGACGTATGATTTTCTATCGATTTACCGGTTTCCGGTTTGGTACTATACATACGTATCTATATGAATACCTTGTGTGGTAGTCAGCAAATTATTTAATGAATCGTAAATGCACGGTAGGTGATAGATAGTCAGGCTTCCCCGATGTTTGGTGATATCCTTGTGAATGAGCACAAAACTCGTGGGAAATGGTAACATGCAACAAATTATCGGAATGATTTGAATTAAATTTTACCATATCATAACTTTTTGGGCCATTATTTGTTATGCAATGTAATTTTTTAAGCATCGGTAACAAAATCATATGAATTATTACCCCAGATTTACTGCGACGGTTGGGAGCTATTATTCGCTCGAAACAAACATACAATACAAACTAATCAACTGTTAAAAATTTGTTACGAATTACACTGTCGTTCCAATCGTATCTGTCCCATGTCTCAAATCATGCAGTCAAGAAATATACGATAAAAGTTTAAAACATGTCCTTTTGTCTAAGATAATACTATACTACCAGCATCCCGCTTGGCGTTTTTTTTCCATTACTAGGATTTAACTCTGATGACTCATTATGAAATGTACTGTATAGTTTTTGGAAAAAGCCAGTGTTGGGGGTACTCAGATTTGTTAATCTCATCGTTTATGGTGCTTTAGGTTACGAGTAATTCACTACGTTTGCCACAAGTGAATATGGCCGGCGAAATCAGGTACATCGGCGCTCACTTTGTTATCGCACTTCCGGTTTCCGTGTTACCGGTTGAACAGTGCGGTTACGCAGCAAATTCTGATGTATGCTGATACCACCATGATGTCCAAAGGATGCAATACATATTAGAATATATGCAACATTACTAGATCGAGTCCAGATCACTAATGACCAATCAAAGTAGCTTTGACCCAGGCCCGTAGCCAGGTTTTTGTTTCGGGAGGGGCTTAAAAATTATTGCATAAATGTATTAATTCTGATGACTTGAAACAATCACTGGAAACTGAACGTAATTATGAAAAGTTCTTAGTGAAAACAATTCCAAAAATAAGACAATAGACACTAAAAACTCTAATAATATGTTGCCTGTTACAAGAAAGGCTATAGTGCATCGACGAATTAAATTTGATTATTTTTGATTTACAAGTTAGAAATTTCTCTAGTTACAAAAATGAATAGTCAAGAGCTCAAAGTATTAAGGGCTGCTTGAAAATGCTACGCTGCATGCTACGCTGCTTGAAAATGCTACACATTCGATACACCTTTACAATTTGTAGAAGACGCTAAATTGGAATGAGTAGAAAAATATCCAAAAACCCGTCTCATGAAACTTTACACGCATTTGCTAATCAGAAGAACGAAACCAACGTCAAGGTTGTCCCCATGAATAGGAATATATCAGTGTGAAATCAAAGTTTACCGTTGCAAAGAATGTCCGAACAAAGTGAATGTCGAAATTTGCTTCAAATCTTCTGATAAGGCAGGCGATTTGTAGATGCAGAAAATAGGTTCAGCTCCTATTTTCATGATCAGGTTTCTTTCTACTATTACTAGTTCTGTGACTTCATCCGAAGTTTGCTTTAACTCGACTTTATGAAATTTTCAATTTAAATGATACTGATCATGTCGTAATCAAAACAATCTTGAAAAAAACACATGTTTTTTTCATTTGACTCTCATAGGTAATGGGTTAAAGACTATCTTCGACAACATTATCAGGCAACTCAGAATAACTATCTTTTTATCTATTTAAGTTGATTCTTTTTAGGTACTTTTTATATCATTGTACTTATGAATTAAAAATATCGTAGACTGATTTTCCTAGATCCCTAAAACTATAGTAAAAGTCAAAATGTAAAGTGAGTGCAAAAACTACTGATTTCACTACAAAGCAAGAATGCCTTAGCTCTATTGACTTTTGACAATCTTGCAAAACCGTTGTAACTTGAGAAGATTACCTAGATTAAGTAAATATTATATTTGAACATTTTGGTTTTATTTATTTATTTGAAGGTTTTATTTCGGAATTCGTGGGTTTTTGGACAATGTCAAATATATATTTCAATGATTTAATCTACTAATGGAAACTACCCAGAATTTAATCTACTGAGCGAAACTGCTCAGAATTTATTCACAAATCGAAAGAAAATTATTTAGCACTGATTACTCAATGCTTCTAATTTACATAAAATTTGGTAAATATAACATTGATGACACCACCAAAATAACTAGAGACTATAAACATAGATAATAATTTCAGCATCACTTGCTTCCGACACATGGAAGAGAACACATCGCACTTGCACCTAATTTGCCGAGGCTTTCTTTTAGAGTTGTCTGTTTTTAAATTACAGCAAATTATCCGTTTCCTGTAAAACTTTTGCAAAACTCTTTGTCAATTCATTAAACAAATATGAACACTAATCTGTTTAATAATAGGTTTGTTTGTGACTAAAAATAATTAGCTCTTGATTTTTTTCAATCATCATCAAGATTGGAAGAGATGTATGATTTCTTGAAGAAAGTTGTAATGTTTGTCTGATTACATGTTTGTTTTACCACTATTTGGGAAAAAGTTTCAATTAAAGTTGTTGCACCTAACGCAACGAAGACGAAATGAGAAGATCAGAGCGCAATTCGGAAAGAACTCGTGTTGAGTGTATAGTAAAGATAAAAGAGTGATCTTGAGTCGATTTAGATTGGTTGATTTTTTCCTCTCTTTGCTCTCTTATTTAAGATTATCTCTCTCATTTTATTCCATGACGAGCAAAAACGGAACGAAAGACTGTCACATACTTAAGACATGAAATCGAAACTGTTATCCCAACTTATTGACTTATAGATTCAATCAGTCCCAACATTTTAGTCCCTCTTCGTGATTGCCTATTATTTTACCACTTTTTGCCCGGTCCACTTTTAAAAGAATTTTTTTTGCACGTTTGTCGAAGATATCACGGATTTATGGATTAACAGTGTATTAGTACGGAACGAATTACTCGTAACAATGAAATGAAGCGATAATAAAAATGGTATTGCGTTAAAATGACGCGAAATGAAAATTCTATTCTCGGCTCAATCGTTCTCAGATAAATTGAAATACTTTTTGTGTAGCGCAGAGTAGTGTACAGAGAACAGAGTGTACAGTGTGCACTGACCTAATACAGAAATTGAAAATTGTGTGCAATTCAAAAACTTATCATTTAAAAATAACAAACTGGGTCGTGGGTCATATATTTCCTTATGTAACCAATAAAAATAATATAACGAGTTTATGTGGTTGTCCTACAGATCTCGCGCAAGCGCTTAGCCATTGCACGTGGAAACCTGTTTACGAGGCGAGGAAATATTTTTTTCCTCACCAACTATGTCTTGGGGGGGAGTAGTTCATTTCTATCTCGCTGTTGTACATTTCTGTGTCATCATCGTAGTTGCTGCCTTTATGTTCGCGAATATCTTCCTTGCTTTTCGCCCTCAATAATTGTCCTTCCAAACAGATTTCATCTCTCCCAAATGTGACATTAATCTGCGAGTAAGCGGTATCCGATCGGATACCGGAACATTCATTTTCTCATCGTCCATATAAAGGAGGATCTTAATTATAGCATTGTCACACACAACCTTGTGCTTTAAGTTGTGCGAAATGAATGGTTTCGTCTGCACTAATTTGTTGAGCGCTAAATGCCTGCCATGGTAGAACTCGATAGAGCCGGTTTCCGAAAGTCTAATCTCTATTTACACCTTCAGGATGCGAATGATCAATAATTTTATAATCACCGTATTTGGCTGGAGCACCAATTCTTGCTTCTGCTAATCACTAATCTCGACAGATTATTACAGCTACAATTAAAGTAACAGTCTCTTGTATTCTTCAGACAAGGCAAACAATATAAAAGTTACTTTTTTGTTGTTCGCTTCGCACTGGCTCGAGCAAAAGCATAAAGCACACTGAATTTCGTGACCATTGCCTTCGGTGGTTAGAAATAGCCTTCTTTAACTTTTTCTCAATAATTTGTTCAAACCAAATAAGCAACAAGTTTTGTTAAAAGTCACCGGTTTTTTAAATTTATTTTTGAAAAATTTCGGGGGGGGGCTTTAGCCCCCTAGCCCCCCCTCTGGCTACGTGCCTGCTTTGACCACATTGGCCACCTATGACGGTTCTTGATGCTCCGGGGAACTTACCAAGATTCAAACTAATGTCTCATTAGTAGAAGCAATTTCGTCACACTTTTTGCATACAATTTGAAACCCTATAAAAATACCTTTTTAACAAACTATTTATTCCCAAGTAGCAAATCGCAACTAGTTTTAATCGTCTAAGTCCGAACTATGTTGCAACGAGAAAGCAATAAAGTTATTTTTGTTACACTGGTTGAACATAGATAACATCAAGGTTATTTAATAACATCTTTTGTCACCAAATAGTCATTTATGTAGCCAGCTATAACATGTTCATTAATGTTCCGAACTGATTGCTGATGCTGCCGAGTTTGTTGAAATTTAGTTACGATTTTGATTTTGTGACGATATTTTGACAATTTCAACACTATTTTGACAATTTGTCCAACACCAAGATTCTTACTGAAAACTTTTCAGTTTACAAAGTCATATTCGTGTTATATGCATGTATCCGTCACATACCACCATTACGCCTTTCAGCACAAACTCACATGTATTAACAAAATGCTTTCACAACACTGGACCAACAAATTCACAACTAATGCCTAGCAAAACGAAAAATAAGTTGTATTTTTGTTGGCATTACATTGCGAAAATTCACCGACGACACTTCATGCGCTCCACTTGATATTATAGAGGCATTGAACTGTACGGTGGCGCCAACTATTATATTTTCGGTGTTTTGGAAAAATATAAACAAATAGCATGTATGTTATTACTGATTTTAAACGAAACGACTAAATACTTTCCACACAGATTATTAATAATTAATATACTAGAAAATAATTTCGGAAGTAAGAACAAGAAGGGTGGAACGAGTAATATGAATTTGAAACAAATCATTTACTTAGAGTACCTTCCGAAAGCAAAATAACGTGATATTAAGAGTAATACTATTTAGAAAATTCCTTGTTTAAAATGTGAAGCATTTGAAAATACTATTCCATGATATGTTAATTTTCAAAATATTTTTTTTGTAATTGTTTTGCAGAATGACATTTTGTCTATGAATGCAAAAATTTCTTGATACCGCCACCCGAAAAGGGACCGTCAACAAACCGTGCAGATAAAATTCCGGCATTTTTAGACCCATTCGTATACTTGAGTAGGCTTTTCCCAACAAAAAGTATTTAAAAATGTTCCACTAAAATATTTTTTTCCAATTCGTGCGGCGGTAAAATGGGTAGGTAGGTAGGTAGCATTTAATTTACAATTGAGATTATTTACCAAATGAGTTGATGTAGTATCCTTATTTTTTTTGTTGCAGCCTTCATGAAAAAATCTACGCTTGAACTACCTTCACGAATTTTGATATTTTACCTAAAACAATTACTTTTTTAGGCGAGGCTATTTTTCGGTTAAAACGGGTATGGAAAACAAACAAAATGATGTTGTCGGTATGATGAGTGGCCTGAAGATATCCTAGCAACTCCCTGGCATCCTATAAATTTTGTGTCAAAAATTATGTAGAGAACTGCTTGTTTCCAAATGTTGCCGTACAAGGTTTGCAACACCTTTAGTTTTAGATTTAGTGGTGTAATAAGTCATACGGCCGACCATCGATTAATTGAAACCAAGTTCGAAAGATGAATCATATTGAAAAAGAGTAATGTCGATTGACCGCCTGCTCTTGCGCTTCGATACCATTCGAATTTATGTCTCTCATAATCTAAACAACTGATGAGCTAGATGCCATAATTGAATACGGTGGAACTTGGTGAACTAGGGAAAGTTTGGTTCAACGGTCTGTCATTTGTAATGATTCAGAAGATAACGAAAACTGAAATAATGAAAAAATGGATGATCACATGTCATTTTTTTAAATTATTTTTCAATATGTGTAACACTGGTTGTGTTATTACCAATTTCAGTTCCTATAACCATTGAGTCCTTATCCCTATCCGTTTGATTTGCCGTTGGTTTAAAATAGCTTCTATTTTAGAGCAAATAGTTTATTTTTATTGTGTCTTGTAATAATATTTTCCTGTGTTTCGCATAGGAATATAACCCAATAGTTCAACTATTGGTATTAATGCTACTACTGCGGCAACAGAAATATTTCGTTGAAATCATTCATGTCACATGTTTACATGTTTCCGATACACCGAACATGTTATAGTTGGAGCCACTGTACAGTTCGACGCCTCTATAATATGAAGTGTAGCGCATGAAGTGTCATCGGTGAATTTTCGCAACGTAATGCAAACAAAAATACAACTTAATTATTATTTTACTGAACTTTAGTTATGAGTTGGTCAATTCAGTGTTGCGAATACCTTTCATAAATACGTGTGAGCTTGTGATTCACGGTATAACGATGACATGTGTCTGATACGTGCGTATGACAAGAATACGACTATAACGTTTTCAGCAATAATAGTATAGTACAGGGTCATATTCAGGAAAGGTATATTTTGATGTGAACTTAAAATTGTTCGATGGAGGCAAATCGTATGCTGGAATAATAGTTGTTTACAAATGAAAAGCTTTGCTCATTGATAAAAATTTGTTCGTAAAGCGTATTGTTTCGTTTTCACCAAAATCACATCCTAAATTTGAACCATGATGGCATGAAAGCCATGTTGTTTAAATGCATCATTTTCTATTGTATTGGAAATAAAACCTCAACCGGCTTGCGAACATTTATAAAAGTCTATTGTTAAAGCAATTTATGTTCCTGATTTATGATTAGTGTGTGTTTTATTGAATAACATTGAATTTCTAATATGTTTCGGGTTTCCCCTTGAAAAATTGTTTTTAAATACTATTTATAATTTGGTTTCACCGAGAGCGCGTGAAATAATAAGAAGTGGAATAAAATATCACTCGACTGACTCTGATGTGCAGTAAAATTTGATGCTTCATTGGCAATTTTTGATATGAAGAATGGCGGTACTGTTCATATTTAAATAATCAACTTTTTTTTGACTTGGTATTCATTTTAATTTCCACTGGTAACATAATCTTAACTATTTGCATGAAAATATGTTACTTTTTAGTTGCGATTGACAGTACAGGTGAACGACAAAAAGATATCATTAAGTAATTTTGTTGCGATCTGCATGTAACATATTGACAACAATATGATTTCATTTAGCTATTCTCGAATCGTTATTGCAACGAAACGGGAACTAGTTTTTACAGTTTTGTTCAATCATAATTATGTTGAAAATCGGTCTAAAACTGCGCTTTTTGGGTCACGCAGGAAGTTGGATGTCAGTTGCAACAGCACTTATTTTTTGTTACCAATTGGTTATGAAATAGTTACTGAAACAAAAATTGCTACTTGTGTTGTCAAAATTCGTTCATGAACGGCGGAGATATTTAACGTTTTATATATTTATATATAAATTGACTGTTCGGCCATCAATGTCAGCTTCTTTCTCCGAACAGCCTAGATAAGCCGTGTAGTGTCGGTAGTGGTTGTTTCAACCGGCTAAGAATTACACTACAGACTACCTGTTCCGGTGGTAACACCAAACAGGGAACCCCAATTCCATAGTGTCATGCGACCCGTGCTTTGGGTAAAATTGTTGAGGGGGTTTAAAATATTCTCAATGGCGAACGGAGCCTGGGAAGGGCGAATTCCCCAGTAACTGGCTGTGGTCCACTAGGAGGTTGATAACTCTATTATCTTTCTCCGGACAAAACCAGCCTAGAGGCCGCGTGGCATCCGGCGGATTTGAAGTATGTCAGTTATGGAAATAACTGTCAAATTCATTCCCAAAGGTGGCCGCGTCACTTATGAGGAGGCAAAGAGCTTAAGACCGATCAGTCTGACCTCCTTCCTTCTCAAATCAGTGGAACGTTTAATCGACCACTACATTCGGGATGCACCCGCTGCATGCACTGCAACATGCATATCAGCGGGGGAAGTCTACTACCACCCTGTTACACAATGTTGTTTACAACATTGAAAAAGCTTTTTCACAAAAGCAATCAAGTTTAGGAGTTTTTCTCGATATTGAAGGTGCTTTTGACAACGTGTCTTTCGAATCCATTTTGGAAGCAGCACGAGATCATGGAGTACCTTCATATATCACGAACTGGATACACGCAATGCTTAGCAACCGACATCTGTGCTCATCGTTAAGACAAGTAGAGATGAGGAAACTGAGTGTCTGCGGATGTTCTCAAGGTGGTGTGCTGTCACCACTTCTATGGAACCTTGTCGCCGATAGCTTGTTGAGAAAACTAAATGAGCTTGGGTTTCCGACGTATGGTTTCGCCGATGATTATCATATAATGATCACCGGTATTTGCATTAACATACTTTTTGATTTGATGCAACAAGCCTTATGTGTTGTTGAGCGGTGGTGTCTTCATGTTGGACTATCAGTTAATCCAAATAAAACCTCAATGGTGCTTTTCACGCAACGAAGGATTACAACCGGAGCTCGTCCATTGCAGTTTTTTTACTCTGAAATTATTGTCGAAGATCAAGTTAAGTACGTTGGGGTAATTCTCGACTCAAAACTTAATTAGACAGCTCACATCGATTTCAGGATCAAGAAAGCTTGCATGGCCTTTGGCCAATGTAGACGGGCTTTCGGCAAATCTTGGGGACTCAAACCCAAGTACATTCAGTGGATCTACACAACAATTGTTAGACCAATACTGGCATATGGGTGCCTTGTTTCGTGGCAGAAGGGAGAAGTCATGACAATCCAATCAAAGTTAAACCATCTTCAGAGGATGGACTTGATGGCGATGACTGGTGAGTTCTCGACAACATCTATGGGTACCCGGTCATTCCTGTATTACCGGAAATGAATGGGCGGACGAATTGGCTAGAGCTGGCGCTGCGACTGATTTCGTTGGTTCAGAACCAGTTCTACCACTGTCAATAAGTTGGATAAAGCACAAGATTCGCTCTTGGGCTGCATTCGAACATGCCAACCATTGGCGTAGCTTGCAAACTTGCGTTCAAACAAAGGCTATTCTGCCAGATGTGAGTCCGAAAATGTCAAGAAATTTGTTGCATTTTTCCAAGCACAACTGCAGTATTCTGGTCAGGGCACTGACTGGACATTGCAAACTCAATTATCACATGGCTACTATTCAGCGCGCTGAGTATTATTCATGTGATCTTTCTGAATCCGATTACGGAACATCATATCATTTGACATGCAATTGCCCTGTATTCCGGATTTTTGGTTCTCCATACATAGATGAACCTATGTACAGAGAGCTGAAATTTAAGGATATGCTTTTGTTTCTAACCCAGTGTGGTAAAGAGCTATAGTTTTTCAGCCGTATTTGAATGACAATATCTCTTCGGGGGTGTTGTCGTTCTGTTATCTCAATATCCCCTCGGGGGTGTTGATATATCCGCTCACTGTTTGAGTAGAGGTTCTAAATCCCTCCGGGGGTTGGAAGTTTTATTCCTGCTGTTGTAGCACCTGCAGATCGTTCAGCATCACTCCGGGGGTGCAGAATGCTCTGTTTTAATTGTTCTGTGTCGTTGTTTTCCTTACCCCTAACCTTACCACTTCCCCAATCCTTCCCATCAGGAAAATGATGAAAAGACGATTCTTGGCAAGGCACAAATCTCCGATCAACATGGGGAACGTGCCATTTGAGCCAGACGCTACTGATTCCTGATTCCTGAACAGCACTTATTTTTTGTTACCAATTGGTTATGAAATAGTTACTGAAACAAAAATTGCTACTTGGGTTGTCAAAATTCGTTCATGAACGGCGGAGATATTTATATATTTATATATTTTCATTCCTCACTTTTTAAATTTCAATAACTAAAAACGATACCGTTACATAAAGAGAATTTCTGTACTGGTGTTTGGGGTCAAAATCTAACCGATTTTGAATATTGGCGAAAAAACATCTATGTGATTCAAGGAAATAGATTCAAGGAAATAGATTCCGAAAACTTTTTGTGAATCTACTTGATGATGTAGGAACTAACTATTTCTTTAAAATTCATATGTCAGTTCACTTCAAATACAAAATATGGGTAGATGTTGGATGGTATATTATTACACAGATCACAAAGTAATCTGTGTAATAATATTTATATAATTCATATTTATATTATACTCGCGGAGCACCGAGAGCAACTTTATTTTTGAATCCCAAAACTGTAGTGAAAATTTCATTTCTTTTACAGGATTTAGGTTTTACTGGTCACGGCGAAAAAAATTACCAGTTGCATTATTTAAAATAAGGATTCAAGAAAATAAAATAACGCAAAGTATACAAAAATAACGTCACGGCACCAACTATCAGCTATCATTTTTCACACGCCCCTTCTCTTCTCTCTATCTCAATCTCTCTTTCACGACTCACATATGTCTTGCTATTTCTCTATCCATTTTAAAGTTGTGTCAAAAGATCTTCTACTTATCTGAAATATTTGTTATTGTCCAAGGTTTCTGAAGACAAAACTATTATTTGTCTGCTGTTTTCCTATAAACAGTATTTTAGACTTCAACATTCATGTTAGAAACAGATTCACGGAAACAATTTTAAGATTACCTCTTACTTGAAAATGAAAATATTTGTAGTCCTGCGAAAATTTGTAAAATGTATTATAAGAAAACTATAACTAATTTGTGTTCAAGCCCTACTTTTCCCTGAAGACGAAGGGATTTTCTTTTGAAATGTTGCACTATGGAAAGGCACGTAACCCAAAATTTTGAAAACCACATCAACTCCAACTTAATTCAATTCTTTACTGAGTATTTGTACACGTACTATGATTACCAGAATCCTTGGGTATTTCAGACAAATATTCGACTTAACTGGGTAATATGGATGTTTGAAGAAAATTTTGAAAACAGACATTCCACGTGCGTTTTTTTTGTACTTTTCCTATCTATATTGATTTTTAACAGTATTTCAAATAAACCACAAAGTAGCGGTGGAAACCAATAATTGTTTTGCACGTTTCTGGGCGTGAGTAAAAAATAAAAGCAATCCAAGTAGGTTTTGACCCTTAGGTTTTCACTCCTGGTTTTGGCTCCTCGTGGTCACTCCGGTTTGTGATTCTTGTGCTATTGCCGCTTATAGACCGAATTCAATTTCATACTGCATAGGCTAACAGTTCTTTTGTGCGTTCAATTTCTCAATTATCCAAGCAGCACGTGTATATATATATATATATATATATATATATATATATATATATATATATATATATATATATATATATATATATATATATATATATATATATATATATATATATATATATATATATATATATATATATATATATATATATATATATATATATATATATATATATATATATATATATATATAATATATATATATATATATATATATATATATATATATATATATATATATATATATATATATATATATATATATATATATATATATATATATATATATATATATATATATATATATAAGCAAGTCCTTTGTTCTCAATTAAATTTCTTTAACAAATTTATGATTATAACTATAGAGTCATGGGAAAACACACCTCAACTCCAGTGAAAAAATATTTGTGGCGGAGTGAAGAAATCCAAAAGTTGAAATGTATAGTGGAAGGGTGCAAAACAGGTGTACTATCTAGAGATGATACATCTAATTTGAATCGTCAGATAGCTTGAAGCCATCCGAATATTGCCAATCAACTAGGAATCAAACTGAAAGGAATTAATGATGAAGACGTGACCAGAAGCGAGTCAAAGTTTCCGTGACAATCGATGAGAATGAATTTAAGGAAGGGATCATAGAACTTGTAACGATCCACTCCACGCCTTTGAGGTTATTCAATTCAGCAGCATTCCACAAGGTTGCGGGACAAATAGCGGGGGCAATCAATATGACCGTAAATGAATCGAATACATCTAGGGTGGGTGCTCCTATAGTTGAGGTGTACCAATAGTTGCAGTAGTGGGTTATACGCCTAACTAAGGTACCAACCATCAACAAATATTTTTTATCGATTCATCGCACTAAAATTATGCGACAATAAAACTGTTATCCTGGAAATTTGCTCAAATAACTATTGAAAAAAATGATTTTCTTAGAATTTTGAGCTCCCTTGCATCTATAGTTGATGTAGTGTACCTATAGTTGCAAGTCCCATAAGAAAGCAATGGGATTTGCAACAATAGGAACCGAAATTAGCGATTGCACCACTATTGGTACATGTGTTCCTATAGTGGTACAAGCGGTTTTGAATACATAAATTGGTTATTAGGCCATCTTTATATTTTTCCTATGAAGTAGGGACTGAAAGCTTTCGTTTAATGTATTAACATTGCCCATAGGTCTATTAATCGATTTTTTATCAAAAATTTTCCTTAAGCATGCGACTATTGGTACATCCACCCTAGGTACGTAGAAATATAATCGACAGCTATGGCTTTTCTATTCACACCTAGGCTACATATTCGCGGTTTGTAAAAGATGTTGCAAATACAACTAGGAAAATTATTTCGCAGTTGCTTCAAAATCGCATGTTTTCGATTCGGCCACTCGAATGAACCGGCATATACTGGGCATAAATGCCCAGTATAATGAAGAAAGCTCGGTGAAGGACTACACTTTGGCAATGACAGAAGCTTTTGATAAACAAACGTCTGAAATTTATGTGCGCACATCAGAAGAGTTTTGCATGAATATGACCTTTCACTGGCACATGTGTACGCAGTTACAACAGACAATGCAAGAAATATAACAAAATCTATTGAAAAAATAAATATTGCGCAGAAGAGCGAGTTATTACAAACTTTTGTTGATCAGCAATTGTTAGATAGAAAATATGAGGATGAAAAAATAGGATTTGAAGATATTGAAAATAGCGAGGAAAATAAAGGAAAATGGCCTAGATAGTAAATCATGCATTCAAAATGGTAGATATGGTGCACATACAATTCAACTAATTGTAAAAGACAGTATGAGTTCTTCAATTTATCATTTGGACATTTATCGAAAATTCGAAAAATTATCAAGTTAATGAAGCGAATGAAGTACCGGATATTATTCAAAGAAGCTGGAGTACGAATGCCATGCTTGGGGGTCGACGTATTTCATGCTGCATTCATTGAAACCTGACGAACCATTTTTTAGAAAATTGGGAAACAATAATTCCAAACTTCGCCTACATGGGACGATTCTTAGAAGCATTCAAACCTTTTCATGAAGCAACGATAGAACTGCAAAAAATAAGACTCGTTTTGGGAGACATGTTTAAAATAATCCGCGAATGTAAATTTAAATTAACGAAAATTTCGAAGACTAATTCACTGGTCCCTACTATACTAAACCACCTCGTGAGTCGAAGGCAAAAGTTGTTTGGAAATGTTTGGTTCAAAGCTGCACTTTACTTCGATCCTCGCTGGAATTTTCACAGCACACCATACATATCAGCTGCTGACAAGACTATGGCAAATGTATGTTTCTAAATTTTTAAACTCTTATGCTCCTCGATTTTAAGAATTCTTATTGTAGGAACATATTTTGAAAACTTTTAAACTATTGAAGTCAGTGAATTCGCAGTTTGCAGAAGAACCGCTTGTCGGGGAGGAAATGCAGCCTGATGAAGACGAATTTGAAAAAAATAATCGAAACTGAGTGCAAAGTTGCATCTGGATTGGGTAAACACGAAGTTGACGTAAAATCTAAGCTGATGAACTTCGGTGCTCGAACGACAAGCGAAAATTCGAAGCTTGATGTTCTAAATTGGTGGCATGGGCAGCAATACGAAGAACCGGATCTTTATGATTTAGCATACACAGTTCTAAGTGCAACGTGTACACAGGTATCGGTTGAGAGGTGTTTCTCAGCATTAAAAATTGTGCTTGACAATCACAGATGTAGATTGGGTTCTGAAAAATTAGACAACCTTCTATTACTTCGATGCAATCGGGACTTGATATCAAAAGTAATATCTGTGGTAGATTATGCTAAGAAGCAGTAGAATTGATATGTTTTACAGTATGTATTGCCTGCGCTATTTCGAGCAACACGCACCCTGATAAAAATTGAAAGGGTAACACCCAAAGGCTGCAATCCTGTGACGACATCGTATGACAGGCGTGATAGTTGACAGAGGCAAATTGTCATCAAAGCGATTAAAAAACTTGCACGGTTTGATCGTAAGTCAATATTAAAATTACCACATTCTTCAAGATATTAATTGGATTAAATTAATAATTAAGTTATTGAATTATTGTCACTACTGAGCCTTAAAGGTAACTAAAATTATTAATTATTAACTGAATTAAAACCTAATTAAACTACGGTTAGGTTAGGTAGCTAGAACGCAGATCCATCTGCTCCGAATCCGTATATTGGTAGGTAGTGCAAATATAGGCGGAAGAAAATCGGGAAGAGAAAGGTGGCCGAGGATTACTAAACGTAAGTCTAAGCATTAACGAACAACACTGAACTCAAAGCTGTCCTATTTCAGGAGATTTTTATTTCTTCAATAAAGTTATACGAACACGGAAAATTCTCGGTCCACTATTTGTTGGAGCGCCAACAGTATGATACCTATCTCTTATTTTAATTGTCGAAACATAATTCCATCGTTGAACTTACATACATAACATTGTTGATTATTCAGTAATAAATATACTTCAAAATATATTGTGGCAGTTATATTAGATGTTTATTATTTACTCTAATACCCGTTTACGCCAGCTATCGAATGCTATCCTGCGAGGTCTGTCGAAAAAGAAGGTTTCGCCACGATCTGCACCAAGGTTCTGTTTTTGATTTTACGCCTGAGAAAATGAAAATTGAAAATCTAAATTGAGCCTAAAATCGAGCTTTCAAACTCTATAAACAGCCAATGCTGCAATTATAAGCTAGTAACCTGTTTTCACTTCTTGGCGGTTTTCACTTCTCAGGAGCCAAAAAACCAAGAGTGATGAAATCATGGATTTTAATGATTCGTCAAACTTTGGTTTTTTCAACGCATGCTGATTGGAGTGATTTTTGAATGAAACATATGTCCAAATATGTCATCTGAAAACAAAAATTTACTTTTTTGAAAAGATATAAATGAATATGCATATTTATTTATTGGTATGAACTTTTATAAAAATATTGGATCTAAGTCAAAAAATATCCACAAAATTAAATCAGGGCAAGAGTCTCCCAAAGACCCCCTGAACTCTCGATGGGGGCTGCAGGTATAATTATTCTGCTTACTTATAGCGAAGGTTGTAGTTGTTTATATTTGCTGTATACTGAGATTGCCTTAGTTGGAGTTTCAATGGCCGTCACAATTAGTAGTCTTTTTCGTGGTATTGGTTTGTGTAGGACTCATTAATCCATATCTCCGGAACAAGAATTCCGAATGAAACAATAGAAGCTATAAGGATGACAGGAAAGAGACTGTATTGTAATCGACTGAATGCACGGCTTTTGTGCTATCGACAGAACAGTGAAGACCCAATTTTATAAGCACCCGTTTTTATCAGCCCCGGTTTTATCAGCTTCATATGAAAATTGATAGTTGGTAGTTTGATGGGTTCGAGCAGACGAACCAAGTTGAATTCGAGTAAATCCTTTCTTGAGCATATTTTTCTTATCTTAGAGATCCGAAATATGCAAAAAAATTTTTTTCAGAAATTGATCGTTTCATAACAGACTATGTTATAATATTGATAGTACAGAAAACTGTCCGCAATTTACTTTCAATTCCGTTATCTGAATATAACTCCAGCTGTTATAAATATCAACCATAATTATAATTGTATTATTGTTTTGTTATGCTCTCCTGATCGGGTTGCTATTGCATGACCCGGCGTTGTTCGGCATGAGTGTGGCTAAAGGGTTTATAGCTTTGGCCGCCTTCCCGCAGGCATAGTCGACATGGGTGTTGAAGTTTAGTCGGTCAGCTCTTTCAGCGCCCGCTTCATAGAGTATGACATGCTCCCGACTGTGATTACTGCTCGCTGCAGTAAAATTGTAGTTGCTGACCAATAGTACCTCCGTTTTGTGATGGGCTATCTGCAACTTCGCTTCTTGCATCCAGTTTCCAATCCGTTATAGATCCCGTTCCAAAGCATTGGACCCAGGGTAGAGCCTTGCGGGAATCCTGCCGTAGTTCTAATCGATTTTTGGCCCCCATTTGTCACATAGATCAGGACCCGATTCTGGAAATAACTCATTATAATTCTACATAGCTATAGACAGTTAGAGACCCTCATTTTGTGTAGTGATTCCGCAATGGCTTCCCAGCTTGCACTGTTGAACGTATTGCTTGTATTTTTTTTCAAAAATAATATGGTAAAGTGATGAATATACATTTGATTCAAATCAATGTTGCTCGTTGAACATTATTTTCGTTAGTTTGCATATTAGAAGTTTCCCAATATTTGCAAATTTAGTATTACCGATAAAACAAAATTTGATCAAATTGGCGAAAAAGGCCCAATCAATCTATAAACTAATAAATATGTGAAATTTTTTTCATAAGAACACAAGACCTTACATACAGCATAGTTTTTTTAGTGTTTCGGATTTTCCTCATCAGTAACTAACACCAGCTTAATGCTAGTTAGATAAGTCCAAAATAGCACCAAATTGGCGCTAGTTAGACACTGTAATCCAAAAAGTCACACGTCTTTTGTGAACGCTAAACAACTGGCTAGTATCGAGTGATGTCTCGATAGTTAGCACAGAAGTTCTGTTTGCCGACGAGGAATGTGAATCGGACTTATCTAACTAGCATTAAGTTGGTGTTAGTTACTGACGAGGAGAATCCGAAACACTAAAAAACACAATAAATATGTGATAAGACTTTAACTAACGATGAATATTTTTTCCAAGGTCTTAAATAAAGAACTAAAACCACTGCACTGCGCTTCCTTTTCCTCGTGTGACTATAATGCCATAATCGAAAGTGTCCGCTACGAATAAATTGAAATCAAGCTAACCGAACCTTCTTCCTAAGCCAAATAAAAAAACAAAGCTGCTTAAAATACTTCAGATTGTTATTTCAGTAGTTCCAAAAAATACATGGAAACTGCACAAATAAAATCAATTTCGTACTCGTTATTCTCACCCGATTGCGACAATGATGACGATGACGACGGCGACCGATGACTGTGCCAAATGTGAAGTCGGAACACAACTTCCGCTATTCCCCGTTCGCCAGCTCAGACGGGCACCGCACAGGTGTATCCAGGATTTTCCCGGAATGACTTGCTTGCTTCAATCAGCAACATCACACTTCGTTTTAAGCTTAGCACTCAATCGCACACTACGTCATGCCGCGAGGGCTTTTAATCCACGCCGGGAACAGAGCTTCGGACGTTGAGCGCAATTTTCTATGGATGGATCGGGAATTCAATTCGATTTTTTTTGCTCAGACACTGAAGTCGGATGATTTATGGCTCGACATTGACTCTTCAAACGGCGTAATTTTTGTTTCTCTGCCTCACATATTTTCACTCAACGAACACTTTACCGTAGCTTTTAGGCTCCGAGCTGGAGTATAGCTTCTTCAACAGCTACAGCAACAACAATAACAACAACACACTTAGCTGTATTTTTTTTCTCCAAGTGATGAATTATACCGCCCTCCACGAATCATTAAATATTCCCTTTATTTTGCTGTCCCAAAATTTGACGCACACTTTATTGCCTGAAATCACACCACTTATTTCGACCCAACAGGATCAGGTCAGGCGTAAAATTTCCCAGAAGAAATACAGCACCTTGCAGGTCAACCGTGAACTGTAGCATTCCTCGAAAAATCAACCAACTACGCGAACGACGCTGACGACCACGACGACCACTCTCAAAGTCCTACGGATTTTCTATCCGAAAGTATGATGAGTTGCGGAAAAAAATTTCCCCTTCTCCAAGCTTCAGCCGACTTTCATTTCAGAAAATTTCGTCATCTAGAAACCTTGCACTTCGTAAACCTACGGAAGAAAAGCCGCTGGCGCGTCGGTGGAAAACGAAGCTTCACGTTCACCCACTGAGACATGGGGGCAACAATAATGTTGGCGCACTTGAAACACACACACACTCACATCCTGTGACTAGGTTGAGCAAAAAACTATGACCGTGTGGTTTGGGTCTACCGTTGGGCTAGATGAGATGATTGAATGAGGGCCCCCAGTATTCAAACCGTTGATCAGCTACTACCGCTGCTGCTATCAACTCCGAACTATGTCCGAACTGGTACAGAAATCCCGATAAACTGAATCCAATTTTCCAACCACCGGTAGTTCCAGGCAGAATTTTCCGCAGCAGCTAGACCTGATTGGGAGGTGCTCTCACCCCGTGCCCGAGATGAGCATAAAATGTGCAAACGCTCGCTGGGGAGTTGGTCCGCTCAGAGAAACTGCTTGCGGGGAAAGAGACCGGCTTTTCGAAGTTGAATGTTTTGGTTTGGATCAGATGGTTCCGGCACATGTTGGGGTTGGAGTGAGAAAATAATCGAAAGTTCATGCTGGCATGAATTTGCTAGGGGAGTTCATGTAATGGGAAGAAAGTACGGTGTTAAGGATAGATGAATTTTAGTTTAGCATAAGAATGTAAACAAGATATTGCATGTCAAGGTAATATGGCAATTAAACCTCTCTAATTTGCTTTGGGTTATGCTTTTTAGTTTGATGATATTGTCAAAATATGACATGTTTTATTCTTTTTCGTTTAACCTTTTCCAATACCTAAAAATAAGATCTTAGCAAAAGAATACTACTTTATTGAGAATTCAGAGGTTGATTAGTTTGCGATTTAAAGTATTGGGGTTTGTAAACACATCTATATAATTCATGAAATTCGACGTTGTGTAAATTTTTGTTCTAATTTTTGAGATATTTGCCGAATATTAATATATGAAAATTAACATTAAAGGTAAAGGTATTTTTGTATCTAAAACTTTAAGCAAAAGTGTTGCTTCTTTTGCAATATTTTATTTGTAAAATATTTCCAATATTATTCTATTGAAGCGAAATATCGGGCAAAAGAAGAAAATATATATATATATATATATATATATATATATATATATATATATATATATATATATATATATATATATATATATATATATATATATATATATATATATATATATATATATATATATATATATATATATATATATATATATATATATATATATATATATATATATATATATATATATATATATATAGTGGAAAGTGATCGGTATCGGTTCGTACCCCCAATCAAACTCTTATCGTGTGACCTACGCTGGTACCGCTTTGCCAAATTTCGTCCTCTTGCACAAGGTTCGTCTGTCTGTGCGTCTGTTTGTACCGCGGGTCATGAATTGCACAAAGTGTAAACAATTGGGTCACACAGCCACCCATTGTAGCAATAAGGCCCGCTGTGGAAAATGCGGGGAGAATCATCTAGATGATTCGTGCAGTAAGCAAGCCCAAAAGTATCCTTACTGTGTGGAGAGTCTGCATGATATCTCGGCATTTCCCGCGTACAAACTACGCGGGGATAAACTGAAACGTTCCCTTGCGGGACGATCCAAACATTCTTTCGCAGAAATACTAAAGAATGCTACGCCACCATCCTCAACAAACATCTATACTCACTTGCCTCCTGACGAGGGCGAGGCTGGTAACCCACAAGAGGGAACATCTACTAGGTTGCCTAGAAATTATAGGAAGAGGAGGAACATTTCTTCTCCTAAAGTTCCTTGTAAAGGCCAGAAGGGTCCCTTGACGGGGCTCCGAAAATGACATCTATTGGAAGTGTTGCAACCAAACCGAAGCAATTAGCTCCTGGTCTCGGAGAATTAAGCTCAGAGAAGGATTTCCCAGCACTTCCAGGAACATCAAAAATCCCAAGTGTTCATTTGTTTCAGTTCGAGAGTAATCACAGCACTGGAATTATAAAACTCTCGGACATAGTGGACTGGATAATAAAAACTTTCAATATTACTGATCCTATTAAAAGTCTTATGTTTGCTTTTCTCTCTACAGTGAGAACATTTTTGAAGCAGCTTTTTTGACTGCTAAATGGCCCCTCCTCTCAGCGATTGTATCCTTCGATGGCTAGCTCATCGAACGAGGTCACGGATTTGATCACTGTTCTACAGTGGAATTGCAGAAGTATCATCCCGAAAATCGATTCCTTCAAAATTTTAATAAATAATTTGAGTTGCGATGAATTTGCATTATGTGAAACTTGGTTAACTTCCGACATAGATCTCAACTTCCACGACTTTAATATTATTCGCCTGGATCGAGACACCCCCTATGGAGGAGTGCTTTTGGGGATCAAAAAATGCTATTCCTTCTACAGAATTAACCTTCCTTCGATAACAGGTATTGAAGTTGTCGCTTGTCAAGTAACAACGAAAGGCAAAGGCCTTTGCATAGCTTCCATATATATTCCCCCCAACACCGCGGTTGGGCACCGACGGCTACAAGACATCTTAGAATCCCTGCCAGCACCGCGACTAGTTTTAGGAGAATTTGACTCTCACGGTACAGCATGGGGTTGCCTCTATGATGATAAGCGGTCTTCCTAAATTCACGATCTTTGCGATAACTTCAATTTGACAATTTTAAACACGGGTGAAATGACACGGATTCCTGCTCCTCCAGCACGCTCGAGCGCCTTAGACTTGTCCCTTTGCTCAACATCGCTGCAGTTAAATTGCACGTGGAAGGTAATTCCTGATCCCCACGGCAGCGACCATCTGCCGATCGTAGTCTCAATCTATAACAGTTGGATTGGAAGAGCTATGCTACCGCGATATTCGACAACATCGAATCTACCCAAGAACTTCCTCCGGAGAAAGAGTACAGCTTTTTGGCTGGATTGATTCTCGACGGCGCGAATCAAGCTCAGACTAAGCCAGTACCCGGCGCGAACATACAAAAACACTCTCCTAATCCGTGGTGGGACAAAGAGTGCTCAGACGTGTACGCCGAGAAGACCGCTGCGTATAAGACCTTCCTGGACGACGGGTTACCCGCTAGCTATCGACAATATGCGACGTTAGAAACGCGAATGAAGAGTTTGATGAAAGCCAAGAGACGAAGTTACTGGCGCCGGTTCGTTGACGGACTAACGAGAGAAACATCGATGAGCACTCTTTGGGGCACGGCCCGGCGTTTGCGAAACCGAAACAGTACCAACGAGAGTGCAGAATATTCAAACCGTTGGATATTCGATTTCGCAAAGAAGGCACAGAAGATTTACCGCGCCGCGTCCCCTCACGATAGCGCGAACGAAACACCACTTGCTCTCTTGTCGTGTAACAATAAACAATAAAGTAACAATAAAGCTCCAGGGCCAGACAGAATCAAATTCAACTTGTTGAAGAATCTGCCAGACTCTACCAAAAGAGACTTGTTGAACTTTTTTAATAAGTTTCTTGAGGCTAACATTGTCCCATACGATTGGAGACTAGTAAAGGTCATCGCCATCCAAAAACCAGAAAACCAGCCTCACACCACAATTCGTATTGACCGATTGCAATACTGTCCTGTATCCGGAAGTTGTTTGAGAAAATGATCCTATTCCGCCTCGACAATTGGGTCGAAACAAAATGGCTTGCTGTCAGATACACAATTTGGCTTTCGCAAAGGCAAAGAGACGAACGATTGTTTTGCGTTGCTCTCAACCGAAATTCAAATGGCCTATGCTAGCAAAGAGCAGATGGCATCAGTGTTCCTAGATATTAAGGGGACGTTGGATTCAGTTTCGATCAACATTCTTTTAGAGAAGCTGCACCAGCATGGTCTTTCAGCGACTTTAAACAACTTTTTACTAAACTTGTTGTCGGAAAAGCACATGCATTTTTCGCATGGTGACTTATCGACATCACGATTTAGCTACATGGGCCTTCCCCAGGGCTCATGTCTAAGCCCCTTGTTATACAATTTCTACGTCAACGACATTGATGAATATCTTGACAATTCCTGCACGTTAAGGCAACTTGCAGACGATGGCGTGGTGTCTGTTACGGGACCCAAAGCTGTCGATCTACAAGGACCATTACAGAATACCTTGGACAATTTGTCTGCTTGGGCTATTAAGCTGGGTATCGAATTCTCCACGAAGAAAACTGAGCTAGTTGTATTTTCAAGGAAGCGTGAACCAGCACAACTACAGCTTCTATTAATGGGTCAAACTATCGCTCAGGTCTTCACAGTAAAATATCTAGGGGTCTGGTTCGACTCGAAAGGTATTGGGGATGCCATATTCGGTATCTGAAACAGAAATGCCAGCAAAGGATCAACTTCCTTCGTACAATAACCGGAACATGGTGGGGTGCCCACCCAGGAGACCTAATTAGGTTGTATCAAACAACGATACTGTCGGTAATGGAATACGGATGCTTCTGCTTTCGCTCCGCCGCGAACATACATTTCATCAAACTCGAAAGAATTCAGTATCGTTGTTTGCGTATCGCCTTAGGGTGCATGCAGTCGACCCATACGATGAGTCTCGAAGTGCTGTCGGGCGTTCTCCCGTTGAAAAATCGATTTTGGGAACTCTCATATCGATTGCTCATTCGATGCGATATCTTGAACCCGATCGTGATTGAAAATTTCGAAAGGCTTGTTGAGCTTAATTCTCAGATCCGTTTCATGCCCCTGTACTTTGACTACATGGCGCAGAATATTAACCCTTCTTCTTACAATCCCAACCGTGTGCATTTCATAAATACTTCTGAATCTACTGTTTTCTTCGACACATCCATGAAAGACGAGATTAGTGGAATTCCGGACCACATACGCCCACAAGAGGGTTCTGAGAATGATAAGGAAAATAAGAAGGGGCAGTTAGACTTGTATATTGATGGTTTTCACAAAGGTGTATATAAGCGACATATAGAGGATATCGCGGCTTGCCAGTACATCTCGAACCGGGACATCGGTTGGTCTTCCTCGGGCCCGGAGGGTATCCATTAGCTGAGACCTGGCGGAACTGTACTCGGTGCACGCCCAGACAATGTGCTCGATGTCGTTTAATTTTTTATAATAAATTCCGAGAAGTCGACTGTTCTAAGATGTTTTATACTGACGGATCAAACCTCGAAGGGTCCACTGGCTTCGGTATTTTCAATCAAAATTTCACCGCCTCCTACAAACTCAGTGACCCTGCTTCAGTTTACGCCGCAGAACTAGCTGCCATTCAGTATACCCTTGGAGTCATTGAAACATTACCCGCAGGCCATTACTTCATCGTTTCGGATAGCCTCAGTTCCATTGACGCTATTCGCTCGATGAAACATGGAAAGCACTCCTCGTATTTTTTGGGGAAAATACGGGAGCTACTGAGTGCTTTATCTGACAACTCTTTCCAGATTACCTTGGTATGGGTCCCTTCTCATTGCTCCATTCCGGGCAATGAGAAGGCAGACTCCTTAGCTAAGGTGGGTGCCTAAGAAGGAGACGTTTACGAAAGACCGATTTGCTTCAGCTAATTTTTCAGTATTTCTCATCAGAGAACCCTCGAAAGTTGGCAAACTTCGAGGAGTAGTGGGGAGCTGGGAAGGTGGCTACATTCGATAATCCCTAAGGTATCGACGAAACCTTGGTTCAAGGGGATGGATGTGGGTCGTGACTTCATTCGTGTGATGTCCCGACTCATGGCAAACCATTACACGCTGGATGCACATCTCCGGCGTATTGGGCTCGTGGATAGTGGTATCTGCGCTTGTGGCGACGGCTATCACGACATCGAGCACATTGTCTGGGCGTGCACCGAGTACAGTTCCGCCAGGTCTCAGCTAATGGATACCCTCCGGGCCCGAGGAAGACCAACCGACGTCCCGGTTCGAGATGTACTGGCAAGCCGCGATATCCTCTATATGTCGCTTATATACACCTTTGTGAAAACCATCAATATACAAGTCTAACTGCCCCTTCTTATTTTCCTTATCATTCTCAGAACCCTCTTCCACCTGTATCAAAGCATCTGTATCGAATGAGCCAACAAACACGGGACCTACGGCACGAACATAACACGCTTAACTCGAAATCCACATCTGAGCCGATCCACATCTGAGCCGTACTACGAAATCGTCTGGAAAAACCCCTGCCATCTTGAGGAGGACCACCCGGCGTCCCAGTACATGATTCCCCTGATGAATGCCACCCGAGTTTGTAATCCATCCGGTGATCTCACGATGCCTGAAACTGAAATAATTTTCTCTCCCTGCCATCTTTGTCTACCCTCCCTCCCCTGACTCTTATACCCAGAAGTAACACCCCTACCCCCCCCCCCCCAATATCATCACGAAGCATTTAGCTCTTCTTGTCTCTTCTAGTTTTAACTATTATATTATATAATCTCGTTGAAAATGCCCAACTCTACTACCCACAAAAATAACTATAATTACGAATGTTTACAAAATTCAATCATGCCCTCTAGTTATTCCTACTTTTAAGATAGTCGTAAAAAATTGTCCCCCTTAGTTAAACATTATTTGCTCCAATAATCTCACTGATAACAATGTCAAACTATATTGCCACAAAAACTAAATGACCCCCCTAATCTTAGGAAAATAATATTATCCCCTTGTGTAGATATATAAGATAGCTATAAAATCACATTAGTTTCATTTTAAAAAAAATCAATATGTAATCCCCTAGTTTTAAGCAATTTAAAATGTAAAACAAAACAAAATTGGCACCTTTAAGCTAACGCAACGTGCCTTATCAAATAAACGATTTGAATTAAAAAAAGAGGCTGATAAAAACGGGTCTTCATCATATTTGTTAAATTTACCAGTTACAACAGTACGCTTCTACCAGAACTGATGGTTTTCGACTATTGTAAAAGATTTTACGAATTCGACAAATCCTTCTCTTTGACACTTCTTAAGTTCGTCAACTAAGTTAGTGTCGGATTCTGATGTGACGAAGTCGAAACGCAAATACTAATTCAGATTTTTTAGCTTTGAAAATGCTTTACTCTACTATATGGGGCTGGGGCTAGGTGTAAAACTAAAATCCGATTTTAAACTGCGTCACGAAAATGTGGCATAATTTTAAAGGACTGTAGTGCTGTAAACTGTTGATGGATTTGTTCATTTAAATAATAATTGATTCAGAGAAGTCCAACTTAAAAATTGGTTGCCACTATAAATTGGTATTTCAACTGAACTATATTGAAAAATCCGTACAATTGTTAAAACATTGGGAAAATGTAAAAAAGCAAAGTTTTCGCTTACGTTTTGTTAATTATTGATGGATTTTCATGATTCGAACACCAATTGACTCTAAAAATTGCCAGTAAAAAATTGTTATCAAATTTTATTAGCACACAATTGAAAAATCTGTAAATATGCAAATAATATGGAAAACATATACAATTTTCACAAATTTGCGCAAGACATTCCCTAACACGCACCTCATCTCGACATTCATAGGCGTCGTACACATTTCATCGCTTGATATAAAAGGAATGTTTTTGACCGAATTCCTTCATTGTCATGCCTGCTCTTCTGGCAGAACTAGTTAGATTGTCGCTATTGTTGCTTGTAGGATAGCTGTTAGATCTTTCATTTGACCCACGAGCTACGAAAGGGGAACGTTTGTCTGTGTCAGGAATCAGGAATCAGTAGCGTCTGGCTCAAATGGCACGTTCCCCATATTGATCGGAGATTTGTGCCTTGCCAAGAATCGTCTTTTCATCATTTTCCTGATGGGAAGGATTGGGGAAGTGGTAAGGTTAGGGGTAAGGAAAACAACGACACAGAACAATTAAAACAGAGCATTCTGCACCCCCGGAGTGATGCTGAACGATCTGCAGGTGTTACAACAGCAGGAATAAAACTTCCAACCCCCGGAGGGATTTAGAACCTCTACCCAAACAGTGAGCGGATATATCAACACCCCCGAGGGGATATTGAGATAACAGAACGACAACACCCCCGAAGAGATATTGTCATTCAAATACGGCTAAAAAAACTATAGCTCTTTACCACACTGGGTTAGGAACAAAAGCATATCTTTAAATTTCAGCTCTCTGTACATAGGTTCATCTATGTATGGAGAACCAAAAAACCGGATGCGCAATTGCATTAATACAGGGCAATTGCATATCAAATGATATGATGTTCCGTAATCGGATTCACAAAAATCACATGAATAATACTCAGCGCGCTGAATAGTAGCCATGTGATAATTGAGTTTGCAATGTCCAGTCAGTGCCCTGACCAGAATACTGCAGTTGTGCTTGGAAAAATGCAACAAATTTCTTGACATTTTCGGACTCACATCCGGCAGAAAAGCCTTTGTTTGAACGCAAGTTTGCAAGCTACGCCAATGTTTGGCATGTTCGAATGCAGCCCAAGAGCGAATCTTGTGCTTTATGACCGGGTACCCATAGAAGGTAGATAGCATTTGAAAGGCTAAGTTCTTCGATTTGAGTTCGACATGCGATTACTAATTTCGATCTCGAATCTGCCGAACTAAGTGCTTTCAGGGCAGCCTGACTGTCAGAGCAAAAATAGATTCTTTTACCGCAAATTCCCTGTTGAAGTGCGGATTGTACGCCACACAGAATCGCAAAGATTTCTGCTTGGAATACGGTACAGTATCTACCAAGCGAATAAGATTGGTTTAATCTCATCCCATGACAATAGACACCAGCACCGGCTCGGCTCCCCAACAAAGAACCGTCCGTATAACAAACTACGTATTATTCAAGTTGTCGCTCCATCCAGCCAGACCGCCATTCCTCACGAAGAGGAATTCTCACATTGAAAGTTTTAAAAGGAAAACTACATGTGGGTGTAAGGTCACTGGGAGCAAGTGTATATTCATCCCAAGTAACCATTTGGGGCCACAGTCTTGTGTGGCTAGTTACACCACCTTGAGGACATCCGCAGACACTCAATTTCCTCATCTCTACTTGTCTTAACGATGAGCACAGATGTCGGTTGCTAAGCGTTGCGTGTATCCAGTTCGTGATATATGAAGGTACTCCATGATCTCGTGCTATTTCCAAAATGGATTCGAAAGACACGTTGTCAAAAGCACCTTCAATATCGAGAAAAACTCCTAAACTTGATTGCTTTTGTGAAAAAGCTTTATCAACGTTGTAGACAACATTGTGTAACAGGGTGGTAATAGACTTCCCCCGCTGATATGCATGTTGCATTGCATGCAGCGGGTGCTCGCCCAAGCTACCATCCCGAATGTAGTAGTCGATTAAACGTTCCACTGATTTGAGAAGGAAGGAGGTCAGACTGATCGATCTTAAGCTCTTTGCCTCCTCATAAGTGACGCGGCCACCTTTGCGAATGAATTTGACTGTTATTTCCATAACTGACATACTTCAAACCCACCGGATGCCCCGCGGCCTCTAGGCTGGTTTTGTCCGGAGAAAGATAATAGAGTTATCAACCTCCTGGTGGACCACAGCCAGTTACTGGGGAGTTCGCCCGGCTCTTCCCAGGCTCCGTTCGCCATTGAGAATATTTTAAACCCCCTCAACAATTTTACCCATAGCACGGGTCGCATGACACTATGGAATTGGGGTTCCCTGTTTGGTGTTACCACCGGAACAGGTAGTCCGTAGTGTAATTCTTAGCCGGTTGAAACAACCACTACCGACACTACACGGCTTATCTAGGCTGTTCGGAGAAAGAAGCTGACATTTATGGACAGCTCCCATAGATGGCCGAACAGCCACTGGCTCTTCTGGCAGAACTAGTTAGATTGTCGCTATTGTTGCTTGTAGGATAGCTGTTAGATCTTTCATTTGACCCACGAGCTACGAAAGGGGAACGTTTGTCTGTATGCGCTGGAAGGATTTTGTTCGCATCTTCAAACGACGATAGCGGAGCAGAAGCGAGATGGCGAATTGCTGGTTTATACCGTGCTTATCAGCCGTGCAGGCAAGGCTCAAATCGTTCCATAGGATTCTCGTCCCGTATCCCAAAACATAGCGATTAGTAAACCGTCCTAATTAGGACGAATATATAATGGAAAATAATTCAATTAGAAAATTCCTTTTATTAACTTGTATTAATTTTGTGCTTGTTAATTCTGTACTTTTACCAGTGAATCATAATATATGCAATAGGGTGTCCCAAAATAACATCATGTTAAAAAAAAGTCATCAGGATCACTTCTTAAATGAAAGGTTAGGGTATCAGGACCACTTTCTTCTTCAGAGTTAATTTGCTAATACGCTTCCTACTGGTGGCGAATTTTGATTTTTTGAAAAATGGGCCGATTTTGGGTAAAATTTAAAATTCATGCTTGTTGAAGTGCTCCTGAACTGTCTTAGATTTTTTTCAGAATTTTTTTTATTTTTCTGGAGATCCAAATGGAAAAGTTTGGTTAGTTTGTACAAATTGTTGATTACAAGAGTGGCAGAGCAATTGAAACTTGATAAAAACTGTAATTTTTTGTGTTTTTCACTAGTTTTTCTTAAAAACTGGGTATCTACAAAATTTTAAAAAATATAGGATACACTTCAAATAGTTGAGTCAAATATAGGGGCGTATTTTTACTGAAGAAAGTGTATAGCTACGGCTAATGTGGTATGAGTTATTTAAGTTTTTGTTAGATGACCTTTTGACATTTCATGCTATTCATCAAAAATAACACTATTCTAGAAAATAAAACAATTTCAGTGTGCTTAGTCCGCATTTTGTTTTTCGGAAAAAAGGAGGAAAGTGATAAAAACGGCGATTTTCGCTTGTCTCTAGTAAACCAGAATCGGTTTTTATGAGCATTTGACGATTTTTTAAAAATATTTAGTATATTAATAACCACCTAGAGGGGTTGAAAATTACGAAAATTAAACAAATACGTTGAGTTAGCTGCAAATTATGGCATATACACCCAGGTTTTTTACGCGGTTTTTTTTTGCTCGGGTTTTTTTACGAGGTTTTTTTTACGCGGATTTTCCAATTAACACGGTTTTTTACGCGGATTTTCCAATAACCGCGGTTTTTACAAAATATTCCAAGTCCTCTTGAATGCAAAAGACTTAGACTTCTTTCTGAAAAAAAGTCCTTTTTAATGGAAAGAACTTAGAAAAATTTTGGCAGCTTTTATTTTGCGCGGATTTCGCAATTACCACAGGTTTTGCAAAAAAATAGTCCTTTTGAATGCAAAAGACTCAGAAGATTTTCGGAAAGATGGAAAAGACGAGTCTGGAAGATTCTTTATGGCCCGCACCCCAACAATATGGGTATTTTTGGAATGGTCTTGACGAGTAGTAGACAAAGATCGATGTTTGACGCCATTTTGAATTCAAAGATGGCGACTTCCGAGTTAGCCACATTCACTATAACTCAGTCAATATGAGTGTTTTTGGAATGAATTTAACGAATAGGTTCCAAAAATTGATTTTTGGCGCCATTTTTAAATCCAAGATTGCGATTTCCGCTTTCGCGAATATCGCTATAACCCAATCAATATTGGTATTTTTGGAAGTTGAAGTTTTAGTACAAATAGTTTTAATTAAACAGCTGAATTTACTTAAATTTAAGCAATATGTTTAATTTGAATAAATTCAAACCCCCAACTCACACCACATAGGTCTCTTTCTTCTCTCTCTTCCATTCTCACCGCACTTTCCTGGATGAACACATAAAAATATTTTGCATTTTGCTGGTTTATGATTAGATGTTATATTTGAGGGTTATTTAGATGATTGCCCAGATTTTCCATGCGGGAATTTCGGTAAACCAGAAGTCGCCATCTACAATTTTAAAATGACGCCAACCATTTGTCTGCTACTCGTCAAAATCATTCCGAAAATACTCATGTTGATTGAGTTGTAGAGAATCTCGCTAAGCCGGAAGTCGCCATTTGGGATTTGAAAATGGCACCAAAAATCAATTTTCATGGAAAACCTTGCGGGGAAGTTGCAGATTTCTTTATTTCTGGCAACTACTCGTCAAGACCATTCCGAAAATACCCATATTGTTGGCGTTTGGCCATAAGGAGTCTTCCAGACCCGTCTCTTCCATCTTTCCGAAAACCTTTGGCATTCAAAAGGACTTAGAATATTTTTTTCAAAAACCGTGTTAATTGCGAAATCCGCGCAAAAAAACTTCCAAAAATATTCTTAGTCTTTTGCTGAGTTTTTTTACGCGGATTTTCGAATCAACGAGGTTTTTTAACGCGGATTTTCCAATTAACGCGGTTTTTTTGCGCGGATTTTCCAATTAACGCGGTTTTTTACGCGGATTGTCCAATTAACGCGGTTTTTACGCGGTACGTATCCCCCGCGTAAAAAAATCCTGGGTGTATTTGAATGCCGAATTGATTGGCGTATTAAGATTTTGTAAATAAAGTCTCATTTCCATGTTAGGTATCATAGAGTGAAGAAAAATGCAGAAGAGTAGGGCAAATGTAAAAATCTGATCTTTGCGATTTAGAAATTCAGAAATAGTCAATTTTGAAGGCTTCGTATTTTCGAAAATGTTTTGCAACAGAATACAGTGCATCTTCTAACACAATAATTTTGGTGAATAAGAAGTAATAATGGAGCTTTAACTCTTCATAAATTAATTTGAGACTGGGCATCATTAGCAAAGTTATCATTATTTTTATAATTGATGGTACAAAAAAATCATCAAACTCACATTAAACCCGATCCTGACGTACTAAAGACGTACCATTTTTCATCTACTTTGCGAAAAACAATATGGGATCATCCATAAATGACGTAGCATTATATGGGGGAGGGGGGAGTTTTGTATTTTGTGATGATGTGTGATGACAGGGGGTCATGTGCATGCTACGTAGCTTTTTAAAGGGGAAAAACTAACATTGCTTTTTTTATTTTTATTTTTAATTTTTACGGTGACAAGGGGGGGGGGACAGTTACTGTCAAGCTACGTAATTACCAGGGCGGGTACTTAGAGGTTTGTGACGAAATGCTACGATGGGGAGGGTGATGTTAAAAATCGTTCAAAAAATGCTACGTCATTTATGGACGGTCCCTATGTGGTCTAAGCACATTTCTATTGTTTTTTTTGAATCACTATTATTTTTATGAATTGCTAAAAATGTCGAAGGTTATATAACAAAAACTTAAATAACTCACACCCCTTTTGCCATAGCTATACACTTTCTTCAACAAAAATACGCCCCTATATTCGGCTCAACTATTTGAAGTGTTCTCTTTACTTTTAAAATTTTGTAGAAACCCAGTTTTGAAGAAAAACTAAAGAAAAACATAAAAAATTTCAATTTTTACTAAGTTTTAATGGGTCTGCCGCTCTTATAATCCAAAATTTGTACAAACTAACTAACCAAACTTCTTCATTTGGATCTCCAGAAAAATAAAAAATGCTAAAAAAATGTGAGACAGTGAAAGAGCACTTCAACAGGCATGAATTTGAAATTTTACCCAAAATCGGAAAAATCAAGATTCGCCACCAGTAGAGAGCGTTTTAGCAAATTCACTCCGAAAAAGAAAGTGGTCCTGATACCCAAACCTTTCTTCTAAGAAGTGAGCCCGATGACTTTTTTAACATGGTGTCATTTTAAGACACCCTAATATTCAAATATTCTTCAAAATAATAATCTACCAACCCAATAGCTTTTCCAAACCTTTAACGAAATCGGTGAATGTGGCAACCCTGCCACTAAGCGAAAGCCACACCAAAAAGAATGGTGAAAATATTTTCATTTGTCGCACAAAAGGATGGTCTTCCATCTGCACCAAAAAGTTGATAACAGAGATCGCCTTGTGTTACATAGTGCTCATTTGACGTGAGCTGCGAAAGAGGAATGTTCGTCTGTGTGTATGCAGCAGAAACGAATCGCCGGCAAGGTTCGAATTGTTTCAAAGGATTCTCGTCCCTTATCCCAAAACAGTTTTTTTTATTCAATTTGTTTATTTGATAAGCCACGTTGCGTTAGCTTAAAGGTGCCAATTTTGTTTTGTTTTACATTTTAAATTACTTCAAACTAGGGGATTACATATTGATTTTTTTTAAATCAATCTAATTGTCAAGACATTCATCAATGTCGTTGCTTTTCCGACAACAAGTTTAGTAAAAAGTTGTTTAAAGTCGCTGAAAGACCATGCTGGTGCAGCTTCTCTAAAAGAATGTTGATCGAAACTGAATCAAACGTCCCCTTAATATCTAGGAACACTGATGCCATCTGCTCTTTGCTAGCATAGGCCATTTGAATTTCGGTTGAGAGCAACGCAAAACAATCGTTCGTCTCTTTGCCTTTGCGAAAGCCAAATTGTGTATCTGACAGCAAGCCATTTTGTTTCGACCCAATTGTCGAGGCGGAATAGGATCATTTTCTCAAACAACTTCCGGATACAGGACAGTATTGCAATCGGTCAATACGAATTGTGGTGTGAGGCTGGTTTTCTGGTTTTTGGATGGCGATGACCTTTACTAGTCTCCAATCGTATGGGACAATGTTAGCCTCAAGAAACTTATTAAAAAAGTTCAACAAGTCTCTTTTGGTAGAGTCTGGCAGATTCTTCAACAAGTTGAATTTGATTCTGTCTGGCCCTGGAGCTTTATTGTTACTTTATTGTTTATTGTTACACGACAAGAGAGCAAGTGGTGTTTCGTTCGCGCTATCGTGAGGGGACGCGGCGCGGTAAATCTTCTGTGCCTTCTTTGCGAAATCGAATATCCAACGGTTTGAATATTCTGCACTCTCGTTGGTACTGTTTCGGTTTCGCAAACGCCGGGCCGTGCCCCAAAGAGTGCTCATCGATGTTTCTCTCGTTAGTCCGTCAACGAACCGGCGCCAGTAACTTCGTCTCTTGGCTTTCATCAAACTCTTCATTCGCGTTTCTAACGTCGCATATTGTCGATAGCTAGCGGGTAACCCGTCGTCCAGGAAGGTCTTATACGCAGCGGTCTTCTCGGCGTACACGTCTGAGCACTCTTTGTCCCACCACGGATTAGGAGAGTGTTTTTGTATGTTCGCGCCGGGTACTGGCTTAGTCTGAGCTTGATTCGCGCCGTCGAGAATCAATCCAGCCAAAAAGCTGTACTCTTTCTCCGGAGGAAGTTCTTGGGTAGATTCGATGTTGTCGAATATCGCGGTAGCATAGCTCTTCCAATCCAACTGTTATAGATTGAGACTACGATCGGCAGATGGTCGCTGCCGTGGGGATCAGGAATTACCATCCACGTGCAATTTAACTGCAGCGATGTTGAGCAAAGGGACAAGTCTAAGGCGTTCGAGCGTGCTGGAGGAGCAGGAATCCGTGTCATTTCACCCGTGTTTAAAATTGTCAAATTGAAGTTATCGCAAAGATCGTGAATTTAGGAAGACCGCTTATCATCATAGAGGCAACCCCATGCTGTACCGTGAGAGTCAAATTCTCCTAAAACTAGTCGCGGTGCTGGCAGGGATTCTAAGATGTCTTGTAGCCGTCGGTGCCCAACCGCGGTGTTGGGGGGAATATATATGGAAGCTATGCAAAGGCCTTTGCCTTTCGTTGTTACTTGACAAGCGACAACTTCAATACCTGTTATCGAAGGAAGGTTAATTCTGTAGAAGGAATAGCATTTTTTGATCCCCAAAAGCACTCCTCCATAGCGGGTGTCTCGATCCATCCGAATAATATTAAAGTCGTTGAAGTTGAGATCTATATCGGAAGTTAACCAAGTTTCACATAATGCAAATTCATCGCAACTCAAATTATTTATTAAAATTTTGAAGGAATCGATTTTCGGGATGATACTTCTGCAATTCCACTGTAGAACAGTGATCAAATCCGTGACCTCGTTCGATGAGCTAGCCATCGAAGGATACAATCGCTGAGAGGAGGGGCCATTTAGCAGTCAAAAAAGCTGCTTCAAAAATGTTCTCACTGTAGAGAGAAAAGCAAACATAAGACTTTTAATAGGATCAGTAATATTGAAAGTTTTTATTATCCAGTCCACTATGTCCGAGAGTTTTATAATTCCAGTGCTGTGATTACTCTCGAACTGAAACAAATGAACACTTGGGATTTTTGATGTTCCTGGAAGTGCTGGGAAATCCTTCTCTGAGCTTAATTCTCCGAGACCAGGAGCTAATTGCTTCGGTTTGGTTGCAACACTTCCAATAGATGTCATTTTCGGAGCCCCGTCAAGGGACCCTTCTGGCCTTTACAAGGAACTTTAGGAGAGGAAATGTTCCTCCTCTTCCTATAATTTCTAGGCAACCTAGTAGATGTTCCCTCTTGTGGGTTACCAGCCTCGCCCTCGTCAGGAGGCAAGTGAGTATAGATGTTTGTTGAGGATGGTGGCGTAGCATTCTTTAGTATTTCTGCGAAAGAATGTTTGGATCGTCCCGCAAGGGAACGTTTCAGTTTATCCCCGCGTAGTTTGTACGCGGGAAATGCCGAGATATCATGCAGACTCTCCGCACAGTAAGGATACTTTTGGGCTTGCTTACTGCACGAATCATCTAGATGATTCTCCCCGCATTTTCCACAGCGGGCCTTATTGCTACAATGGGTGGCTGTGTGACCCAGTTGTTTACACTTTGTGCAATTCATGACCCGCGGCACAAACAGACGCACAGGCAGACGAACCTTGTGCAAGAGGACGAAATTTGGCAAAGCGGTACCAGCGAAGGTCACCCGATAAGAGTTTGATTGGGGGTACGTTTTTGAACCATCCCCCGCAACTACTACTGAGTGCAAACGTTTGCACTCAAGTATTTTCACTGGCTGAAGTAAGCGGTCTCTGAAACGGCCAACCCCGTACTTCAGCAGATCCTCGCACGTCAAACTCTCATCGGTTACGACGCCTTCGGATTGTACTTTTACAGCTGGAATATACACGTTATAATCCCGCGTAAAGTGCTCACAGCAAGCAATATCGTTTGCCTGCTTTGAGTTGGCTAGCAACACCCTTATCTTGTCCGAGCGGACCTTTGAAATTTCGGTCACAGCCGAGAACCATTCCGTCAGGTCTCTAGACCAGTTGAGAGTTCTTGATAGCATTTGGGCCGGGGGGGGGGGAGCCTTAGAAGTTGAACCCGATTGAACTTCCATTTGACCATCCGGAGAGGGAACCATAGAAAACGTCAACGCACGGGGTCAGCGCCCGCGCAGCGGAAGAAAGCAATAAATGTGTTACAAATGACAAAAACCACTTAGCTTTAAACTGGTGTCCAACGACGAACCGATCCAGCTTATACAGCTGGCTATTGTTTAATCCTCACACGCGAACAAAAGACTGAGGACCGGACCGAACTGGCAAAATAACCTTGAATGCGGATTAACACTGTTCTTTATCGCCTCACACAGCACTACGGACTAGAAAAAAAAAACAACCTCTGTCTCGATGGAGAGCTCGAAAACGAATGAATCATTTATCAGCCTCTTGGTAAATTTTAGACTGATAAAACAGGGACATTGACTAAATCGGGACATATATTTTCCTTTCTTTTTAAGAAACCGAAGCTCTTGCAATTTTCTTTGTTCATCCCTAGATATAGCCTCATAACCCTTTTGGATTACTTAGTTTACATTTCGCTTAAGGGGGCCGGACAGGGCAAAATTTAAAAAAAATGAGATTTTTATTTTTGCATTTTTCGGATCTCTAAGTGTTACCGCGCGACGAGTCAAACGTTGCAATGTGCAACGTCTCAAATAAATGTATAAACAAAAACAAACCATGCGCTAGCCCTCAGCCATGCGTGGGTGAAGAAAACAGAATTAAAAATAGAACCAGCGCATGAGATGCATACGGGAAATGTTTGCCTATCAAATAATGCAATCAATGCAAGAGGTCTATTTGGTTAGGCTAGGAACTAGTATATAAGGCCAAAGATTGTTAATAAAGTTAGAATTTTTCGGTTAGTCTTAATCGATGCGTCGTGCTGTACACACCGAAATTCTCCCCTATAGGGTTTTAAAGGTTCTTTCGCTGCGAAAACCGTTCTGAAATCCGTAATAGTAATATAGGTCTCCACTTGCAGTGAGATGCTAGTCTATTTTGATTTCAACGTCTATCTCAGCGCTAAAAGAACTGTTCTTATATTGATGTAAAACAATTCCACTTTAGAAGCGCCGGCTCTCATATCGTAGAGCACTAGCCTAAAGTCTGAAGAAGTTTATCTCAGTAAAAGAACCAATTCCACGAAAGGACGTCTCTAGGTGCCAGCTGCCAATCGTTTCGTTTCCGTTTCCTTCGCGCGGAAACACTAAGATAAGAAAAATGTGCTAAAAAAAGGATTTACTCGAATTCAACATGGTTCGTCTGCTAGAACCCATCAAACTACCAATTATCAATTTTCATATGAAGCCGACAAAATCGGGTCAAAAAGTCATGCGTGACGAATGAATAAAAATTTAAAGTTACGTTAATAAAAATTATAATAAAAACCTGTTTTAATCCACCTAGCGGTGCAATTGTGCCTTTCTCATTTCTCTAAACTATGGAACGGAGGCTTTTTATGTTCAACATAATTGTGGAAATGTCCATTACATTCTTAGTACACTTTGCACTTATACACAATGTCATGCCAGCCACGAACTTGATGAGCTACGTGTCGACGGTGAAACACTTGAAACAAAAAAATATCATACTCCATTAGCCTAATCAGCATTAGATCAATGTTATCTGCTTGCTAACTCATTTTGTCATGCGGGGCTGGGTATGTGAAGAGGGCGAAAGTCCCATGAACGAACGACTCCCCAGCTTAAATTATTATGCTTTGTGATACAGTGGTGGTTTAAAGATGACGGGGTTGAAAGGGAGGGGTATGAGGGCTGGATGGGGTGGTGGTCTGAGGGGTGATTTAAGGAGATTTTTAAAGGAGGGGCGCGAACAGTAGAGGGGGGGGGGGTGTAACTCCTCTCCGTAAACCATCAACTACGCCTCTGTTAAAATCCAGAAACCCTAAACGAGTCGAAAAAAAATTAGGGATTAGGTTGACGTTTTTCAGAGTGATTGCATAACCTTTCTATATGAGAAAGGCAAAAATGTGCCAAAATCCAAAAAAGTGAATCGTAGTCAAATTTTTTTTTCGAGTTTGCATCAAATCTCGACGTTTCATGCACCTTGAACACATTTAGCATCAAAAATAAAAATTCTATTTTTAATTTTTCCTATAGTTTATATGAGAAATTTCTGTGTGGCCGTACTCTGAAACCCGTAATTCCGGAACCAGAATTCCGATCGATCCAAAATTCAATAGCAGCCGATGGGAAGGTTGCACCTTTCATTTGAGACTAAGTTTGGGCAAATCGGTCCAGCCATCTCTGAGAAAAATGAGTGACATTATTTGACACATACGCACATACATACACACACACACATACACACACACATACACACACATACACACACACATACATACATACACACACACATACAGACTTTTTCCGATCTCGACGAACTGAGTCGAATGGGATATGACACCCGGCCCTCCGGGCCGGGATTAGGTTGACGTTTTTCAGAGTGATTGCATAACCTTTCTATATGAGAAAGGCAAAAATGTGCCAAAATCCAAAAAAGTGAATCGTAGTCAAATTTTTTTTTCGAGTTTGCATCAAATCTCGACGTTTCATGCACCTTGAACACATTTAGCATCAAAAATAAAAATTCTATTTTTAATTTTTCCTATAGTTTATATGAGAAATTTCTGTGTGGCCGTACTCTGAAACCCGTAATTCCGGAACCAGAATTCCGATCGATCCAAAATTCAATAGCAGCCGATGGGAAGGTTGCACCTTTCATTTGAGACTAAGTTTGGGCAAATCGGTCCAGCCATCTCTGAGAAAAATGAGTGACATTATTTGACACATACGCACATACATACACACACACATACACACACATACACCCACACATACATACATACACACACACATACAGACTTTTTCCGATCTCGACGAACTGAGTCGAATGGGATATGACACCCGGCCCTCCGGGCCGGGATTAGGTTGACGTTTTTCAGAGTGATTGCATAACCTTTCTATATGAGAAAGGCAAAAATGTGCCAAAATCCAAAAAAGTGAATCGTAGTCAAATTTTTTTTTCGAGTTTGCATCAAATCTCGACGTTTCATGCACCTTGAACACATTTAGCATCAAAAATAAAAATTCTATTTTTAATTTTTCCTATAGTTTATATGAGAAATTTCTGTGTGGCCGTACTCTGAAACCCGTAATTCCGGAACCAGAATTCCGATCGATCCAAAATTCAATAGCAGCCGATGGGAAGGTTGCACCTTTCATTTGAGACTAAGTTTGGGCAAATCGGTCCAGCCATCTCTGAGAAAAATGAGTGACATTATTTGACACATACGCACATACATACACACACACACACATACACACACACACATACACACACACATACATACATACACACACACATACAGACTTTTTCCGATCTCGACGAACTGAGTCGAATGGGATATGACACCCGGCCCTCCGGGCCGGGATTAGGTTGACGTTTTTCAGAGTGATTGCATAACCTTTCTATATGAGAAAGGCAAAAATGTGCCAAAATCCAAAAAAGTGAATCGTAGTCAAATTTTTTTTTCGAGTTTGCATCAAATCTCGACGTTTCATGCACCTTGAACACATTTAGCATCAAAAATAAAAATTCTATTTTTAATTTTTCCTATAGTTTATATGAGAAATTTCTGTGTGGCCGTACTCTGAAACCCGTAATTCCGGAACCAGAATTCCGATCGATCCAAAATTCAATAGCAGCCGATGGGAAGGTTGCACCTTTCATTTGAGACTAAGTTTGGGCAAATCGGTCCAGCCATCTCTGAGAAAAATGAGTGACATTATTTGACACATACGCACATACATACACACACACACATACACACACACATACACACACATACACACACACATACATACATACACACACACATACAGACTTTTTCCGATCTCGACGAACTGAGTCGAATGGGATATGACACCCGGCCCTCCGGGCCGGGATTAGGTTGACGTTTTTCAGAGTGATTGCATAACCTTTCTATATGAGAAAGGCAAAAAGGGTCAAAAAGTCAATAAAATCATGGGTAGACAAAATCGGTGGCTGATAAAATCGGGTCTTTACTGTATGAAGAAAATAGTACAAAAAACTTGAATTTCAGTGAAGTTTTATAATAATCGCTATAGCTTTGGTTCTTGAAGACATAGAGCTTAACTATCTTGGACTACTTGTCGTAGTTTTGAGCCGAAGACACCAAACCTTTAAGATGCGAACCTGTGCTGTGAAAATTCAAACTAATTTACATCATCAAAATAAGGCGCAGATAAAACCAAGATACTTTGCTGAACACAGCAACTACAAAAAAATGCACTCCCACAGCGCTAGAGGTTTTGTCTTGCTATTTTTCGTTCCAGCCCCATTGTGCATTGTATCATTCTGATATAAACCAGTAAGTGCTGAACCCCAAAAAATAAGTTTACTGCTCGACAAAAAGCCAAACAAATTCGTCGACCTTTCCAATACCCTGCTGGCCTGCTATCTTCAGAACTTCAAGCTGTGGGACGACAAAAACTCAGCCATTGTTGCCCCAACTTGGTCCATAGTAACTTGCAAAGCTCAATGCAGGATCGGTCTCTATTGTTGTTGAGTCTGAGATCTGAAGATACCAAACATTCTCAAGAAACGGGTCTTGATAATATGTAATAAAAATGAATCACTTTTTCCTGACTTTTGGTTAAATTTATCGGCGTAGGTGTTAAGTGTAAAGGAAAAGGAAATCGTTTTTTGCTCTTACCGCTGACTATAGGTGTACAGACAAGTTAATGGACTTTATTCATTCCACTTTCGAGAACGAATCCGTGGAAATGTTCTACACCAACCTGAAACGTGTTCAAGCCGTACCTTCTTTCGAGTGCAACCTTTCATTTGCCAACTTGAAGTTAAATTCCATAGCTTTTCATTAGACGTGAAAGGCTTAAAGTATTGTGAAAATATAAAAAATAAATGTATTCAAGTGCTTGATGCTGACACCGTCGAATATAAGCTAGTGAAATTCAAACAACTTTTGCGTTACGGTCTATTGTAGTTGATGAATGACAGCAGCTTGAGTTGGAATTGATTAGATACTCTAATTGCTCGACAAGCTTTTCCCCATATCGTCAGCTACTCATGCGGTGATGCAAATATCCGAAAGTAAAACTTCGTCTGTGTCGCAACAGCCGGCTCCAGCACACACAATGCGTGTGATAATCTCACTGAAACAATCAGAAAACTATTATCACACAAACGGAATTCGAACAAATGATTTACTCTAGTGTAAACAAAAATTTCACGCTTTCCCTCGGCGCCCTTGAGGGCACGCTATTAATCTAATAATTTAACCAACTTGCAAGTTTTTGCTGGCACCTGCCACGCTTTGTCGATGTCTCGTCTCGCTGAAACGCAACAAAGCTAGGACTAACTTTTGCTGGATTCCCATCAAACTTCCACGGAACAGCTCGCCTTTTTGCAGAAAGCAATATAACCCCTCATTTACCTCCCCGGGCCGTCGCTGGTTGTCATTTCCGTCGCTTTTCATTTCGGCGCGCTGTCGGGAAAACAATAGCTTACGGTCGGCACCGTTCCCAGTGTTATGCGAATAAATTAGAAAATTTATTTCCCACAGCGTGCACACGGACTTTGACGGCCTGGAAGGTAGCCTCATTGTGTGCCTCTTTTCATGTACCAAGTGATCCGAGAAAATGGCTTATACCAGAGCAGCTGGACGCTGCTGGTCGAGATGTGAGAATCATTTATGGTCGTTACTATGGAGTGCATTACATCCACTTGTCTGGCCAACGATGAAAGTTAATTTCTGTCGATACCATTAGGAAACTTTTCTGCTTTGTCTTCATTACTCCGAAAGAACAATAACCAAGTTTTTTTTATATCATCGTTCCTCAAACTTGAAGAAGACACAGGAATGCATTAATTTTTTGCTACAGTTTATATTTGTGCACGAATAAGATGATGGGATGCTGTTCGACACACTACACAGGAAGATGAAAATTTTCTTATTCCACACACTTCATAAAAGTAAAAATTACATATTACGTGAACAATGATTTATTTGAGAGGCTGAGAGCAAGAGGAGGTTAAAAATTCACTGCGAGCAAAAAAGGCATACGTTTTATTAAGAGCAAAACTGGCTTGTGTACCAGTCAAAGCAGAAATGGGATAAAAAGATATACCACTTTTGCCCTGAGAAAATAAATATTTCCATTTTTATCCTAAGAATAGATTCAGAAATTATTTATAACAAATCAATGAAAACTAAACCCAAAACTAGGCCGTAATGACACATTCCACGCACTTGTATCGCTTACCTTATGAAAATAAATCTGTTAATATAAGTAAAAGTTGTTCTGAAATATGTTGGTGTAGGTTTAAGGCTCCCAAATCATAGATATGCAGAAATTTTTTAAAAGAATTTTATGACGGTCGTCAATGGAAACCAATAATACATTTATGACTCGTTTTTAATAATTGAATTCATTCTGCCGCACTACACCGACAGGTTTGTAAGAAAATTTATTTGGAATAATCTTAAATTCCATTTTATTGTTCACATATTGTGCAAAGATTTCATCTTCGGACGCAGATTTATTGAGTGAATTGATCATCGGATACAAGGGGGGCAAAAATTGACCATTTTTGCGTTGTCCCCTAACGCAAATATCATGTTTTTTCAATTTTTCATGAAAACAAAGCACGCTATCTATGAAATCTTTTTAGAAGCTATTAGTACTCATCAATACCTTTCTAAAAATATGCTATTTGTATATAACAAGCTTTGGAATCGTTCTTTCAGAGGGGTGCACTGAAGTGTTGTCCCCTAACGCTTTCCGTTGCAATACGATAAATCCTTCTGCAGAGTTACTTTGAGAGCCTAGAGAATAGTATATGGACGTAACAGATATAACCAACCTATTTCAGCAAAAGCCATGCAGTGTCATAGGTGGCTTCAGGGGCTGGGAGGGGGGTGGGTTCCATTAAGGGGGAGGCCTTATAATATCGAAAAATTATCAAGTTTTTTTATTAAATATATCAGTAAATATCTATCTAAGGATAAATCAACAATTTCAGAACAGAGTTCGAAGTGATTTCAAAGATATAGAATGGAACGCATTAGAATACCAAATAAGTATGAGAGCGCGCGGAAGAATTTGGTCATAGGGAATAACACTCACTCGTCGTCACATTCTTTTAAATTAGCGGGATAACTATTGACTACTTGGAACTAACCCGATTTGTCTTTTCGGGATAGCTTTTCTTCAACATGAACCAAACATCGTAGTTTAATGCCGTTTTTTATGTTTGTATACGTTAAATTCAAATTGTTATCCTGAGGATGCGCATTTCTTAGAATTCGCTAATAAAAGATACAATTTCACGAAATTCTCCAGTTTTCCATTATTTAGATAATTCAATGATAAGCCAGCCATCTGAGCCATAAGACCGCAATTGTGTGAATTTTTTTAACGAATTTTTTTGTACTCTAATATATCTAAATTTTCAAAAAGCTGGATCTTACTCTTTTTTCCGAAAATTGCGTAAAACGGCTACATTTTGATTAATTTCCGCAATCATCACTAATAAGTGTCGTTTTGCAGATCTATGAGTAGAAACAGTTGTGCAAACGCCAGAGGATGAACTGGAAGGGCGATATTCTCTTTCGATTTTTTTTCAACCGTGTTCCTCGTATTTCGCGACAACATTATATACAATATGTAAATAGAATAACTGCTCGACTGAGTATAATCGTTAGACAGTCTTTACTTTGTTGAATTGCTTCTGAGTCACTGATTTGTAACGTAGCAAGAAAATAAATATTGAACCACCCTATGGAGTATTTTATCTGCCCTAATCGCCAGTCAATTTTATTTTCAAGATTTTATAAGGTCAAAAAACAAAGTCAGTGCATCAAACTTACATGAAAAAACTTAGTTGGTGAACGAAATAAAAAAATTGAGTCACCCTATGAAACAGTTAATTTTATTTCATATATTTTCCTGTGTCAATCAGGAGCGGATCCAGAAAAAAATTTGGAGGGGGTCCAAAATTTCGACTTTAAAATGTTCATTGTACAATACGTAATATGTAATACCCTCATTTAATTAAAATCAGTTTTGGTAATCGAATCTGGTTTGCAAAGAATTTGAACTTAGAATGAATTTAAAAAAGAAACTTTTTTAAAAATTATCCGGACCCCCAAGACCCTCCCCCTGGATCCGCCACTGATGTCAATAATATATTAAACTTACCAAAACTACTTCAAAACCACTTTTTTCGATCCATTAGAAAGTGGCGATTGTGGCCTATAATCTCTTCTATACCGGGCCACACTGTGGTATGCGGTATGTCCTGTTCTCATTTCATATTAATTTGATTTCATAATAAAACACATGAAGGTGAAACTAGAAATACATCTGGTTTGGCATTTCAAATCTTTATTTTGAGTTATTCACAGGTTCAAAGGTAATATACATCGCTTTGTTTGAGCTTCAACAAATTCCTCAGTCGCATTAGGGGACAACACTTCATATGCGACCGTTTGTGTTCATTTTGGTGTTGTCCCCTAACGCAGTGTTCGCAGCGGTCGTGAAAAAAATTCCTAAAAACTCGAAAATCTAAGTATACAGTATTGTTCTGTGACTAACGATGCTCAAATTTCTAGAACAAATAGATGCTCTAAAGTTCGAGACAGAGCAGGTTTTTTGATAAATACAACTGTAGGGTGGAAAATCATTTTTTTGCGCTGTTGTCCCCTAACGCGACGTTTTCACCTCTCAGAATGAAAGAACAACCTGAAAAACATCAAACCCGTAACATTAACGTTGTGTTAGGACTTTTAAAGTATTCAATTAAGTTTTTGGAGCGTACATCGTAGGATTTTTCAAACGCCGAGCTGTTAACAGTTGCATAATGCGTGCAAACGTTGTCCCCTAACGCTGGAATGTGTCTAATACTTTTACGGTAAGGCCATTACAAATCTTTTTTAAAAACTACAAGGGACAGCCCTATGGGGTTATACGTACTGTAGCCGTAGGACTGCAATACGTAAAATATTTCATTTCATATTACATCTGGATTAATAATTACTCAAGCATATTTCTTTCTACAGTTCACTTCACGAATCAAACCGTCTTGCTCATCAGGTCATTTTATTTATAAAGGGCAATTGAATTCGATTAAAGAAAACAGACAGAAAACTGCGATGGAAAACCGAACTAATATCGGGAACTGTTTCAAAATTTTAAAAGGTTTTCTATTGTGTGCGGCAAAAAACCAGACCGATGCTTAAAAATCATGTTTTAGACAATACAGTCAAAGTTCATGTACAGAACAAGCTTTATAGTTTTCTTTTGCCGTTATTGTAATTCTACTAAAGCACACATACAGGGTGTTTGGTTCATGGTTAAGAATCTCTCGGGGGGTGATAGACTGCCATATTTGGAGAAAAAAATTGTTCTACACATACCATCAAATCTCAACAGTTACAGAGTTATTGAACTTTTTGTGTAAAAAAACTTATTTGTCTTAAAATACCTCTAACTTACAAAGTATACTTTGTATTTTAAATGTTTTAGTTCCATTCGAAAGGTGAGAAAATTTCCTATTGAATGGTGTTCTCATTTCTTTTAAGTAATTAGTTTTAATTACCTTTTAGCTGCAAAGTAGTTAAAAGTTAGTGTTTTTGAGGAGGTTTTTGCTAATTTTCTCGAAATAATGAAGTATGATTATAGCCAGACTTGTTATAAACACTTCAACACACAATGAGGGCTGCTATCCCTCCCTCAGGATGAGGTAGAAAAGAATGATGCAACGGGAGCATCTCTACCGTTGTGTGTGAGGACCCGAAAAATGAGAGAGTTCCTCTCTTGCTCAACGAAATGATGTGGAAAAATATTTTATTACGCGTGGGATATTTGCTCCGTGGAGGAGAGTGGGCTACACCTCATGATGATTCAAGAGGAGTTTGTGATGTCCTCACATGCCTTGTGAGGAGGTAATGATTAGTTGCTATGAGGTTTTGTTATATGGGTTTGATGCGTGTGCAAAGTTTATTTCTGATATATATTTTTGTTTTTGAAATGAATGTATAGTTAAGCGTTGCATGAAGCAATTCAACTGTTTAAATATATACATAGTTTTCAAATATGTATAGGGTCATGAGCCTCTTTTCGCCCTATTACAATCAGCTCTTAACCTATTTGAAACCATTGGTTAGAGTAGCGTTTGCCATATATTTGTACTATCTTTTGACTTAAATGGTAGTGCGATATTTTGGGCACCAGATTAGAGCTTTCGTTGCACTCAAACAGAAGTATTCCACCATTCTCGGGCCATTTATTATTTTACTAGTGGTTCTTAGGAACGAAGCCAACGTGTTGGTGTCAATTTATAGAAATTTCATCGATTGTAGGCTTCGTAAGTGATGAAATAGTACAATACCCTCCTTAAGGGGCCATAATTTGCCAAGCGATATATTATTAAAATATAATACTCGTTTAGGAAGAAGTAGTTAGGTATCAAAAATTGCTACGTTTTTTGACGTATGGCACCTAGGGTTCGTCGCGGTTGCGGTAATTACCGCAACCGCGCGGTGTTTACCGCACCCGCACCGCAAAAACAGCGGTGCGGTGAGACACTTTTTCTCGCGGATGCGGTCCGGGAAATGAGCTTTTACCGCGCGGTATTACCGCAACCGCACTTCAAAAAATAATTGATAAAGTCTGCATTAAAAAGTGGATTAAAGCTATGACTTTTACCATTTAAGAAGGACGCAACTAGATTGATTTTCTGAACGAATACTTAGCAATATCATTATTAGGAACATCTCTCTCTCTCTCTCTCTCTCTCTCTCTCTCAGAACGTTGGAGTTTTATTTATTACCCTACAATAGAGAAACATGATAAACATTTAATTGCTCTAATTTCCATAGGCTTGACAATGATTTGAAAAGAAATCTGAATATAATCTGTATTCGACCCATCGCTACTTGATTTTTTACATTTTGGTCATTCAAACATGATAAAACATACTAAGAAATAAAATCTATAAGCTGTGTCCAATATAATTTGGCGCCATTATTTTAACGACATATTTTGAAAACTATTTATTTTATACTTCAAAGAAAAAAATTACAAATAAACCTTTTCAAATACATAAAACGCAAAATCCAATCATTGAAAAACAATTGAATTTTACTGTCAAATCCAATTACAAAATGCATCATTTCTCCTGATTCCTCTTAGAAATCGTGGAATTATGAATCGTTTTCGATGACATTGTCTCAACTGTGAATTTTGGTTAATTTGGAGAATTTAGAGATGGCCTAATGATAAAAACAATCCAAAGCATGTAATTATCATCATCAAACCAAACGAATTCGAAGGAATTTTTTTCGCGTACGTCCATTGTTTGTCCAACTGGGAACATTTTCTACCAAATTAACAAATAATATTTTTCAGTTAGGAGTATTTTGTAACATTTTGAAAGTAAAGCTTTCGAAGTTAGTGTAGGGCATTGCGATTTTTTTTTGTGTTTCTCAAAGTCTCCCTCAAGGTCTTCCTTCATATTGTGACAAGTCAAAGTTAGCCCAGATGCCAAATTTTGCATAGTTTGGACAGTTTTTGTCTTAATTGAAAATTTATCTCGAAACTTTAACATAGGGGTTTTTACGTAGAATCTGTATACAAAGTTTGAAAGAAATCGGTTAAGTAGTTTTTGAATGGCAGGTAACACCGCAAATCATGTTTTTTCAGAGACGTTCTACAAAAAGCTTCGTCACCGAGTCGTTTGTCGATATTTTTGCATGGAAAAATTACAGCATGTTATTGAAATGATACACTATAATGTACAAAAGTTTTGATCAGTTCACTTCACTCAAAGTTTAAAAAATCGAGAAAAAGTGTTTTTTCACGCCAAAACCCTCACCCCTCTTAATAAAACTTGCAAAGTTGAATATTTTCATAAAAGTTACATTCTGAGGAGTCCGTCAAAGATAATTTTCGTGTAAATAAGAATAACATTTTACTATATATGGCTACTCAAAACAAATGAATAATTTTTCATCACAATTTTTAAAATACATGATTTTTACCGCATTACCGCGCGGTGCGGTGCGGTAAATGCAATGCGGTTGCGGTAAGCGGTGCGGTTTTATTATTTTTTTTTTGCGGTTGTGGTGCGGACTATCCATTTACCGCCCACATCCGCACCGCGACGAATCCTAATGGCACCCATAGCTAAGCTAAAACGTGACACACATGTTTCTATTGAAGCAAACCGTTTATTCGTTACGCACTGTCCAGGTGGATTAAGAATTTGTTACCAAAACTTCATCATAACTCATTTTATGGTGCTATAGTGATTTTTTAACTTTTCAAGTGAACTAGCATAGGTTATAGTGCAACACAAAATGTTTTGAAAAATGTTGCATGCCCCCAAATTGATTTATAACAGAATTAAATGTTCTTCCGAATTCTTATTAGAACCATAAAGTGCCTTTGGAAGAATGTTGAACCATTTGCATATTTGTCATGAAAAAAATGCAAAACATGACAATTTTCTTATTATTGTCGCAATTTAGCACAATATTTCTTGCATAACAGAATAATACAGCATACCTTTGGAAAGGTGCAATTGTTCTCTTTAGAACTTTCTAGAAATCGGCTAAGTCTGGACAACGTAACTAATGTTTTGGTGCCAAAGGTCTCAGAAAATGTTTTTTGCTATAAGTGAAGATGATAAGGAGTAATGAGAGCAGCCTTTATTTTTTCAAATTTTTCATTGCACTTTGAAGGCACTTTGAAGGCAATACAATACATAAGTTAGTGTGTACACCGCATTTTTTCGAGTTTCCTCCTGAAAATTCAATGCCACTCACCCAATTTTTAATAACGTGCAATGAAAATTTACAAATGTCAATCAATCTGTTTAAAACATTATTTCTCTTCTAGGGGGATTATTTAGTGAAATCAGTATCAAAATAAGAAGCTTCGTCTTCTGCTCCGAATATAGGGAAAAGAGGTAAACCTCTTACAAACCTATAACTAAACTATTTATGGAGAAGCGTTTCGAGTACGAAAACAAAATTTGTGAATCTGATTGAATTGGTATGAAAGCTGTAAAATGTTCGTATTTAAGCGCAACGAAAACTCGAATCGAGTGTTCCAATTATTGCCTTACCTTTTAATCCAATACGTTGAACAAAGATGGGAAAAACTGCTCTAACCAACGGCTACAAATTAGTAGGGTGATAATAGAAACAGGCCGAAAATAGGCTCATTACCCTAGCGTTGAAAGATAATCAGAATAGCATAAAATTTTCGACTATATATAATTTTAAATATTGCTGTCGATAAATATCTCATTTTAAAAATGTATTGCCCATTGGAAATTAATCCGCACAAACTTTCTACTTTGACATTTAGTAATAAATAAACACAACTATTTTTTAAAACTTCATTACTTGGAAACTAACCGGCCAAAACAATATATAAAGGAGATAAAAAGGAAACTATTTGATAAAAACATTTTTTTTAAAAATTTTATTGAGAAAGAACACTAGAATAGAATCGAATATTTTGCACCCATTTTAATTGGAAGCGATTTCATGTTGTATTAGATTTCAAAATCAAAATATTTATCTTCTATTATGGTGTTATTGAGTTTGACGAATAGGATTGATTTTAAATTTTCCGAGCTTAGTGTTGTCTGATCGTTAGTATTTTAGTTAGGCCACTGAATCCTCGCTCAATTGAAACCTGTGCTCAAGGCCGTTTGCCACAGTAGAGTCAAAACTGGGTCCTCCAGCCTCTTACATTCCCACCACATGATGATATCCATATTCCACGAAGCACTGATCTACACCACGAAAATTATACTTATATCCCCATCCTACGCAGCAGACAAAATTCCATTAAAACAAGAGAGGGAAACAATCACTCTCGCGCTCCACACTCTCAGCATTTTGGAAGAGGGATTCCAACCCATCTTCAATCAGTTTTGCGCACTCGCCTCTCCTGTGTGATGCACATAACATCCTCTAATCATTGAACAAGTCATCACCTCTGATGATGAGTTTGCTTGTTGAGTGGGAGAAGAGTTTTTTTCTGCTATTGGAGAGGTGTGTGAAGTCCTCCTCAGAATATTGATACCTCACCTCATTTTTGCATCATGAGTGATGCTCCAGCAAGCCTGGCAATATCCATTATCCAAAAGTTGGGTTTTAGGACGATTCATAATTTGTTCTTGGACGTCATATTTCTATCTCGTCTCATTTCTTTGTAATTTCATTACTATACTTTTCCAGTAACCGACTTGCAAGTGCTTAAAAGACTCTAATCTAAAAAATATGCTTTATATCGTTATTTACAAGATTTCATTGGAAAGCTGAGAAAATGTCCTATCAGTGTATGTACAAATATCTTTTAGTTAAGTGTACTAAATGATTTTTTACTAACGAAATAACTCAAAATTTGTGTTTTTTGGAGAGTTTTTTAATTATTCTAATTATTAATCAACAAAATTTATCGTTACTATTGTTCATTTGATGCCCCCTAATGTTCTCTATAACTTTTTATTAGACACTTTGTCTATATCTCTTTTCATTTTTCTGATATTTAATAGTTAACACATCATGAGTTGGCCACAAATGTAATGGGTTCGAAATCGTTATTTTTGCATATGAAACGATATGATAAAAACGATTTTGCGTCGAAACCAAAAGAGATAATCGAATTGATTCAAAGAAAGAACTGTAGAACTTGCTGAGATACATTATTTCCATGATAATAATGGTGATGTTTATTATTTACTATTTGAAGAAAATTAACGAAAATGCTAATAATAGCACTAACTTTAAACTAATTTACTTTTAAACGAATACTAAATTCACTTAACTGAAAGGTAATAATACATTTTTCACTGTAAAATTTTCCTGGCTTTCGAATAAAAAGAAAAAAGTACAATAAGTGCCATAATTTTGCAATTAGAGCTGGTACTAGTGAAAATGAGATAAAAATATCCAAGTTGAATAACCCATAATCATGAAAATAAGAAAAGGTAAGTGTATCATGTTAAAGAACGAATTAAACAGCTCATCAAGACTAACAATCTGAATTATTAAAATGATGAGGTTAAATATTAGGATTTTCAAGAAATGAACGAAAAATCGTTTAAAATTGTTTAATTTTCAATAAATTACTTTGAAAAGGCTACTTAAACTCTTTAGCTGAAACACGTGAGGGCATCACTCAATGCGAAATTTTCTCACCTTTCAAATGGAACTAAAACATTTAAAATACAAAGTATACTTTTAAAGTTAAAGGTATTTCAAGACAAATAAGTTTTTTATACTAAAAGTTCAATAACTCTGTAACGGTTGAGATTTGATGGTATGTGTAGAACAATTTTTTTCTCCAAATATGGCAGTCTATCACCCCCCAAGAGATTCTTAACCATGAACCAAACACCCTGTATAAATGTAGCGAAAGCAGTGGTATTAATCCTATATCCAAACAAAACATACACAAGAATCGAAAATAATTTTATAGATGGGCTTAGATGCGTTTCTGGCAGCGATTTTTTGAGTAACAGTAAATAGGCTTTGTAGTACCTATGTATTAGTAGAATCCAGGCCCGTGCGCAGAAAATTCTCAAGGGGGGGGTTTAATTTTTTTAACGTTTATTTGAAAAGAAACGTACAGAAACCCTCAAACTTTGAAGATTTTTTCAGAGGTCTGGACAGAGTCTTGTGAACCAGGCAACTCTGCTCAACAAATTGGGTAAATGTTTGTTATCGAGAAGCTGTCATCAAAAGACACCGCTGCATAGTGGTCGGAAACCCCAAAAACGTGAACTTAGTCTCACTAGGGGCCAAACCATCGAATATATTCACAGGGTACCTTTGGACGATTTTTTAGTATGAATATTCCCCACAACCTATTAAAAATTAAAATTGGGCATGAATTACTACGATCAAACTAAAAAAAACTTTTTATACTGACGAAGTAGAAAGTTGGTGTCTTCGACAAAGTTTTAGAAATGCTCGTAATGAAGAATTTTGTTGAACAACTTGAACTTGTAGGACTAAAGTTTATGGATTTATGAAGCTTTTTCTTTGGCAACACCCTTAAATTTTAGTTTTTTAATATAACTTTTTCCACTGTGACTTTTCGTGCAAACCTTGTTACAAACAAATATGGATGCATTAAAACCACATAATATTGTTGAAGACTATAAGTAAAAATACTCATTCGTTTCAAAGTTATTGACGATTTTATAATTTTTTACCGTTAATTAAAAATTTTTGCGAAAAAATCCGAAAATTTTTTTTGTTGATTTTTATATGGAAAAAGTAAATGAACATTATAAAGTGAGCTTATCCTGTTCATAGGGCTCTAGAGTGCCACGCATCAAACCTTCTTACCTTTATTACGGGTAGTCTGCAGGCATGTACAAGAACGGTGCTGCTCCGTGTCCTATTGCTGTGCATTGATTCATAATGTGTCAGCGTTAAATTCATTGAGCTAGTGCTTGCGCTGGTTTCCGATGAGCTAGAGTTAGCAAGTAGCACGAGCACCGATGAGCGAGAGCCCTCGTTAGCACGGTGCTAGCTAGCACGCTGCACGGAGCTATAGCTCAGCAATAGCAAAGCAGAATAAAAAAACAACGCGTTAGTGTGAGTAATGATGCCTGCATCGTTTTTTCAGCAACCTGTCGCACATTCACCAACGCATATTTCTTGCTTTGTCCAATCCTTCGTTCCATAGCTTACACTACTGCACCGTTCTAGCTCATCGGACAAGCTTATCGTGCCAGCTCATTGAGTTAATTCGTGCTAGCTCACTGAGCTAGCTCACCGAGCTTGCTCGTGCCAGCTTACCGAGCTGGCTCATGGTTCTAGCTTATCGTGCTAACTCGTTGTGCTAGCTCTTCGAATCCTACAGCTCGAGCACGAAGGTTACCTAGCATGAGCGGTGTCAGTGCTTATTGCTTTTGGTTCGTTCAAAGCGGCCGCTCAGCTCGTGTTAGGCTCTCGTGCTGTGCTTCTTGCATCCCTGGTAGTCTGGACATTGAAAATAGTGCCCGCTCGTCCATTTTGCTTTACACCTTTCTCTTTTATACGCAGTTGAAGTTGGTGAAAAAAAATTAAAATTCTTCAATAATTCTAAAACGAATGAGTATTTTTACAAGAGGTGTGCTCCGCGCCGCCGATTTTAGGTAAAAATTTTACATGCGGTCTTCAACAATATTATGTGGTTTTAATACCTCAACATTTGCCTGGAACATCGTTTGCATGTCACAGTGAAAAAAGTTATATAAAAAAACTAAAATTAAGGGGGTTGCCTTAGAAAACCCTTTATAAATCGATATCCTTAAGTCCTACAATTTTTCTAGTTCAATCATAGTAAGCCATGCCTAATTTTAGTATTTATCAGATTATGGGGAATATTCATACGAACAATTCCTCCAAAGACACCCTGTGGATATATTCGATGGTTTGGCCTCTAGTGAATTAAGTTCACGTTTTTGACACTTCCGACCACTGAACAGTGGTCCAGAATGCAAATTTAGCAGGAATTTTGAGATTTTACTAAAACTAAACTAATTAGCCTTATTAAGTCTTTAGAGAAGTTTTCGTATTTTATGAGCCCCCTTTTTTGTTAAAACAACAGTTAGGGTTGTTCTAATTTTACCAAGATCAAAAAATTAACTTTTTAATCATTTTGCCTAGAGCCAAACGACCTTCAGCGAAGTTGTAGAACGACAAATTTTGGTAAAGTTTGCTGAAGACATGTAAGCTCTATCTGTCATACTTTTTTTAACAATAAATTTAAAGTCGGAGCTTAGGGTGTTTCTTCGAAATACAGTTTTATTCCAATAACTTTTGTTGTATTCATTTAAAACTGAAGTAGTCTTCAGACAACTTTAAGGTTGTTTCAAGGCGAATAATTTGTTTCGTGGCACTATATATCTAGCTATTTGCGTTGAAAAGTTATGCGCACTTTTTCGCCAAAAATGGGGTTGTTTGGAGTAACAATATCACTCATTTGGGGCAAATAAAAGATAATTCTTTTTGAACTATAAATAAGGTCATGATTAGAGTTATAATTGAGCAAAAAAGGGCGAATACGATATTTTTTAAAATTTCATAAAATTGATTTAAAAAATCTATTTTTGAAATATTAAGTTCTTATATCTTCTGAACAATAAAAGCTAGAGTTTTGATGTATTAGAAGAAAATGTTCGTCTTCAAAAACTCTGAAAAATATCTGAAGCATAGGTTGTAAAAAAATGAAAACTGAAAAAGTTATATTAAAAATTTGGTTTTTCCTGAATTGACTCTTTGTAATTTGTTTAAATTACTTTCACGGTGAACAACATAAAAATGTAGTTTCATTTTCATGGTAAAATATTGCACTTTACAACACTTTTCTATTATTTTAAATAGTGGGTAGGGTGGTTCTATTTTTTTTTAAATCAATGACTTTTTAATGGTTCGAGATAGAGTTTAGCTGTCTTCCAGAAAATTGAAGAAAGTAAAATTTTAAAAAACTTTGTCGAAGACACTGAAACTCTATGTCGTGTACTTTTCATTTTACAAGAAATTTACCACAAAAATTTAGGGTGTTTCTTAAAAAAATAGTTTTCTTTGTATAACTTTTGCAGTTTAGATTTTTTATTACGATCACTTTAGAAATACTTTCAGATATTTTGAAGGAGAACAATTTGTCTTAATATAATGAACCTCTAGCTTCGCTCGTTAGAAAGTTATATATACTTTTTACTAAAAATAAACTATTTCTTAAAGAAATATTGCAAGATATAAAAAATATCGTATTTGCCATTTTTGGTGATCTATACTACAAAGCATGCTATTTTTTATGAAAGCAACAGTATTCAATGTTCAGTGCCCGAATCGAAGATAATCCTATTTGAAAAAGTTATATTTTTTTATATAATAGTTCTTATAACTTTAAAACGAAAAAAGTTAAGTAGTTGGTGTTTTAAAGTAAATTATGCGCCCTAAAATAATGTTCAAGTTGTCCAAAGGGTACTTTAGCGTAAAATAAAAATTTCAAAAGTTATAGAAATAAACCCGTTTTTTAAAGGTACACTCTAAAGCTTACATTTGAATTCCTCGTGCAATGGAAAATATAAAAGCTAAAGCTTGAATGTCTTCAGCAAATTTGTCTAAAATATATTGCTCTACAACTTTTTCCAAGACAGTAAAGCTCTATCTCAAACCATTAAAAAGTTCTATTTTAAGTATTGCTAAATTTAGAACCACCCTAGCATCGGTTTAAACAAAAAGAAGTGCCTTGCGAAGCACAACAACTTTGCCAAACATGTTGTAAGGCTAAGTCATTTAATTTTAGCGAAAAGTTAAAATTCCTGCTAAATTCGCATTCTGGACCACTGTGCACTGTGCGCTCCCTGCTGGCTCGTGGTGGATTCGGGTTGGTTTGTAGTAGTTGTTAAGCCAACTGACTAAACTTAAACCTTTTCTATTTCGCAATTCTCATCCATCCGGGGCAACTGTTAAGTGCTACTTTAGTAGGGATTGTGTTCTTGCTTATTTTGTTTTGTGTTAATCGTCATATTTTTATCCATAGCTACTTTTTCTTACTTGCTGTTTAACCTTCGTGATATATGTGACCTACTCAGGTCTGCTGCAAATATCGTCACCTGTTGAGACATGAACCGATCCGGAGGTGTCGACTATAAGGATTTACATCTGTTTGCAACCACCTTCGCCGGCCTTCTTATTCTTCTTGGTGCTAGTCCTTCCTATTTATCTGCTAGCTGATGTTGAGAACTTCTCGGCGTCGGTATTTCACCCTATACCAATGCCCATTTTCGCGATCCATTTCGCTGCCACTCCAGTGGAATAATCATCGGCGGTAAAATTTCTCTAGACAACGATATCCCGATTTTCTCCAACTTCGTGTTTTCCTTCTTAACTGCCGTTGCTAGTCCGCTGATCGACATCTGCTGTCTACTCATTACTGTTGCTAATATTGAAGCTTGTCGAAACGTGAACCGATCCTTCAGAGAAGCAGTCCAACTTGACATACATCCCTTTTCAGCCACCCTCGCAAAGTTTCGTCCTTCGTTTCATCATTGACTTGTCACTAGAGTGACCAAACTAAAGTTTTATATGTCAAAACGGTTTGCAGTATATTTGTATCCTGAACAGAAAGTTAATAAATTTTCAAAAGTAACCCAAAACACTCAAGGGGGGGGGGCTTGAGCCCCCCTCCTTTCGCACGGGCCTGGTAGAATCAAAGTGGGATAGGTTGAGTGGAAATGAATCTCGTGGAATCAATAAATTGATAAAACGTAAATAATTAACCTTCGTTGCACTTTCCATCGATTCACGTGAATTTGTTGCTAATACAGTTTTCGTCTCCTTAGCGTGTCATGGAGATGACAACACGAAGAAAAAACGAAAGCTTTCACTTCGCGCAACGAGAGCTCAGTTTTCTATCATACACGCAACACTTGGATATACCTACACATTCGCCTCAAACAATAAACCCAACCCAAGCGAACGGTGTACAGTGCTCGAATCAAAAAACTGTGGCAGTACATCGTATCCGTACACGAATGGAAGATACGCACCAAGCAAAATGACTTAACGCTGGTGATGATTGGTGGAGCGAAAGAGACAACTAGTACCACAACGCTATGTTAACCGTGTTTGCACAGGGGGGTTGACTGTACAAGCGATTTTGTTCACGTGTTTTTTTATGAATTAATGCTTTCGAGATAGTACATGAATTGTGTGCTTGAAACGAGCACAATACAAGAAAAAGCATTGTTTTTGATCGGACATGCTCAGTCGGCTGTTGAACTGCATTGCGTAGCGTATCTCAACAGCCAGTGTAACAGACTTATCAGTCTGCTACACTGGCTGTGGAAGCACGCAGCGCAGTACTCAGCTCTGCCTGCCATTCAACAGGCAACTGAGCTTGTCCGACCAAATCTACCCTTTAAATAGTCGATGATGACGTCAGTTATAGAAGCGTTGCGCGTTAGGTACATAAATCTGTCGTGCTAGGCTAGGGAAGCGCAGCCTTCTGTGTGCAAATGCGTGGTATTTTTACTATGTGGACCATTATTTAAATTTTTAATGCCATGATATCAAAAATCTTTGGGTTTATCTATTAGAATCTATTCTTAGAAGTATTCGTAAGCGATATGCGCAAAAAAATTGAAAATTTATCGTGAGATGGCTGAATTATAAGCGTTTAGAATTGGACCACTTTTCGTTACATGCCATTTTTGTTGAATTTTCAAAGTGCACCCCCATATCGAGAACAAAGACATAGTCCTACGTCAATATTATGTCACCCCCCTTCGCTGAAAAAATCAGGGAGCAAATACATTTTTTTCCAATAACCAAAATTAAACAAATTTGCGCGTTTTATAAAACAACAATAGCTTTCGTAGAGCTTTGCTTTTCACCATTGAAAACTATAATGGTAGTTTTGGAAATTGTCATCACATGTTTTTTTTTATTTTTACCATTCTCGGGTAGATACGAGGTCCGAATAATACCGTCTATCCAGTCTAACATAAAACGAAACGTGTACTGTTCGCCGAAGGAGGACCCGACTGTGAATTCCCAAACAAGTTTTTCGATAGAGAGATTCTGGAAACACTGTACTATGACTAACGATTTTTTTTCAATGAAATTTATCAACTATTTTCAGGTGTTATAAAGAGTGTTTATAAGTGTAAACAGTTTTATAGTGTACATTATCAACTGCTTTAATAGTGAAAAGTGAAAATTGGAAGTGACTAGTAGCGGTTTGAATAAATTTGAATGTAATGCAATTGTGATAAAGTGAACCGCTGCAAGACAAGAGTTGCTCGATCGAAGGAAGTATTTTTCAAGGGGCGCTGACAGTAGATCGGTTCACGGTTTGGTAGAAAAATACTACACTCAAAATAAACCACACGTCAAAGCTACGTGAAACATCACTTAAGTTCAAGAAGACGCTCCTTCACTTCAGTTTAGTTTATCTGACAACGGTAACAATCATAGGACAATTAATAGATATGAAATGAAATGCTCTAAACTTTTGTAATGCATGAAACCAAGATGGCGCATGCTGAAGAATGGAGCTTACTTGCCGAAAAAAAATGAATGCGAAAAAAGTTAATTAGAGGAACCGATAATACAGAGAACGCTGAAACAGGAAAATGTCACTCTGCTTTTAGTGGTAAGATTCAATCGGTTTCATTTAATTAATGATATAGTTAATGTTACTTTTCTGTCTATACATTCTTTTTATAGGCATCATAATGCATCCAGCATGAAATTAGAGGGAGTATATCTGTTAATTACATTTTAACGACATTCAATTAACTAGAGATGACAGGGTAGGGGAAGTTATGAAAACTTACAGCCATAGTACTCAAGAGAGATTAACCCATTATAACCCAGCTATGTTAAAACTTTTGGTAATTTATAAAATACTTCGTGAGCTCTCATATTATGCCGAATTAAGTATGGGAAAAATAAAATAACCACTTTGGACCGTTTCGTTGCGAAAAAAACTAACGTATGAAATTTCATACGCTGGGCTGATAGGGTATCAAAAAATCATTACAGAGAAAATTCGGCTAAAATCTTTATACTCAGCATAAAATAGAATAATATCTTCAACCTTGCGAGATCATTCATTTAGCAGCTTTTTTGAATGATTTTAACACTACTCTCCTCTCTCGTGCCGTTTCGTCTCATGATTGGTTCGTTGCATCAAACCATCTTTCCCTCAAACTTAGTAATTATTTTAAGAAAAAGAACATTTTCTTACGAGAATTTACATAAAAAATATTCCGGGTAGAACCAGGTATGATTTGCTACGTATTAAGCATTTGTTAGCCTTGAATGTACTGATTCAACTTTAAAATCAGCGAGAAAGTTGTAATTCTCCTCCTAATCCTAAAGAGAAAATAATTTTGCCTTGGGAAAAAAGATATCGGTTCAGCCTAGCGTATGAAATTTCATACGTTGAACTACCAGCAGAATGTTTGCATTTGTTTCGCCAATTTCTTCCATTTTTTCGCACTGAGCCACATCTTTCACATCTCTTATGGCCATTCGTTCACAATCCGAAACAAGAATTAGTGATTTAGAAGAGAAAATTAATAATATGTATTGTTCACATTTTGGTTTGAATTTTATCCAACTTTGACATTCGAAAACACAATGGAATTTAATAAAAAATGATTATTGAGCATACACATTATAAACTATAGGGTATTAGTTAACATTCACAGAAGACCAGAAGTTTGAAAACGGCTTTATTGTATAACAAGTATGATCCAGAAATGAGTTGTTTTTGCGTATGAAATTTCATACGCTAGGACATAATGGGTTAAGGATGTGAAGTATACAGATCGGAAAACTAGAAGTGGCAGTCATTAGAACAGGCTTAATACATCACGAGCTTAACTTTTGCCTTCTGCTGATGGGGGTCGAGCTTAGGCAGCATAGCTGCGAATCAGTCAAGTCCACCAGTATGCCTGCTGATAAAGAAGCGTTAATTTTTTAAATTATTCGCATTCGATTCACTATGATGGTTTCTACTGTTTAGTGGTAACCGTAAGTCGCCATCTTGGATTCCAAAATGGCGGTAATCATTATTTATTTATTTATTTAACCCAACAGAAACATTAGTCTCGTTACGACAGACAATGGATAAACTTGGATTGATATGCAAGAAAAATAACGTCGACGAATTATATATAAAAATGAATAACAACAGTGCGCACAAATTTAATGAAGAAATAATTAATAATGATTTAATAAAGGGAATCCCAAATATAACAAGAATATCAAATAAAGTGAAATTTATAAATGACAATATGACCAAAAAACTAATAATGAACGATTACCACATACTACCCACTGCAGGACATGCAGGTATAAGAAGAATGATAAACACAATAAAACAGAAATTTTATTGGAAAAGCATGAAACAAGATGTGACTAAATTCATTAAATCTTGCGAAATATGTCAAAAATATAAGACTACCAATATTGCAAAACCAAAAATGACGATAACCACAACAGCTGCAACAGCATTTGAAAAAATCTATCTAGACCTTGTAGGACCATTGATTCCCTCTGAAGGTTATGAATATATATTAACAACACAGTATGAACTGACAAAGTTCATTACTGCATCACCAAAATTCCAAAATGGCGGTAATCACAACCCCTTTCAAATGACATCCATATTGATGATGTCTCTCTCCATTTTGTGGCAACCGGAAGTCGCCATCTTGGATTTCAAAATGGAAATCATACATTTGCGATGTCAATTGACCACCCCCTTTCAGATGACATTCATATTGATGATCACTCTCACTATTTTGTTGTAACCGGAAGTCGCCATCTTGGATTTCAAAATGGCGCTAATTTACTATATCTGCTGACTACATCCTGTCAAATGACATTCATATTGATAATGGTTCTCAATATTTTATGTCGAACCGGAAGTCGCTATCTTGAATTTCAAAATGGCGCTAATCATCAATTTCCGATGTCTACTGACCATCCCCTTTCAAATGACATCAATATTGATGCTGGTCCTCACTGTTTTGTGGTAACCGGTAGCCGCCATCTTGGCTTCCACTGCGGCGTCAATAAACAATTTCCGATGTCTACTGACCTATACGGATCTTATATCTCACGATTTCTAAGGCATCGAAAAATGTACCAAAATTCCATTACCCACAAGTCCGAATAATAAATGAATTGTTATGAACCTATGTATTATTTTCTTAGCGCAAAAATTGGTTAATATTTCATACCTTATCTGAAAATTTTGTCGAACTATTTTTGCGCTATTAGTGTTCGACGCACTTTTGCCTGAGGTGTTAATAAATATATCATTGTACTGTACTTTTATTCAAAATTTTAAACCCACTCTTGCTCTCAGCCTCTCATTTCTCAATTGGTCACATTTTCTGGGGGTTCGAGGGATTAAGATCCTTTGGTACGAAATTGACCACTTTAGCAACTCCAGAACTTCTTTCGAGTAATTTGCACGACGCTTAATCCAGACTCAGGAGTGGAAGTAGACTTTTTGAAGGTATTCCGGCTGTCACTAAGGGACCATTCATAATTTACGAAACGCAAAATTACCCAAAATTGACTCCCCCATGTATCAAATTGTCACAAATTTATCTATACTCCTTTCTCTATTACGTAACAAATTCTTCGAAAAAAATTGTTTTATTCTGTAAAAACATGTTAGCTTACTCCCCCTCCCCCATATTTCACAAGATGTCACAACTTGTCGTACCTCCTCCTCCCGTCTAAAAGTGTTACGTAATTTATGAACGGTCCCTAATGCGGTGCTTTAATTTCCATATGAGCAAATATCTTGCCAAATAATGCTTTTTTTGTAAATCAGATATATTCTGCTTGCTAACCTCCAATGACGAGCAGGACAGAACAGAAGCCCAGAAAGTTGCCAAAAATCGGTTCTGAGACAATGCGGATTTATCAACAACTGAGTGTAGAGCTTCCGCGCATGTCATTCGCCCACTACAATGTGCCGTCATTCGGCTCGCTTTGAACGTGCTAGTCCTTCACTGTTTTTTTGCATCTTTTCCAATATTGCCAATCAAATGCAGACTTTTCACCACATTTCTCACTGAACTATAGGACTTACCGTAGATTGGATCATGCCTAGCTTCTTGTTAATGGCACGCTGAGAGAGATCTGGAGCGGTGATGTTCTTGTGACGCCATTTTCGCAATGGTTGCACAATTGCCCGTATAATATTCACAATGTAAACAATACACATTGAAATAATGTCACGTACAATTGCAATGAAAAATAGCTAATGAAGGGAAAAAATACGGAAGCTTGGAAGTGATGCAATTTGATGCCGTACACCCTTGAGCAACTATGATATTACTTACTTACTGTACCGTTCAGGCTGGAACCTTGTTGTCTCTTGCTGTATGCAGAAGCTGTCTCCACTCCACTAGGTCCATTGCTGCTTGTCGCCAGCCTCGCAGTCTTCGAAGGGTCCTCTATCTGGTCGATCCACCGTGCTCGCAGTGCGCCCCGTCTTGTTATTCCTGTAGGGTCGCCCTCAAGAATCATCTTCACCGGGTCGTCGTCTGACATTCTTACGACGTGTCCAGCCCACCGCAAACGTCCTATTTTTGCGGTATGCGCGATGGGTGGTTCTTCCAGCAGCTGATGCAACTCATGGTTCATTCGTCTGCGCCACGTTCCGTCTTCCATCTGCACGCCATCATAGTTGGTACGCAACACCTTTCGCTCGAAAACTGGGCGCGTTGGTTCTCCACGAGAATAGTCCAGGTATCGTGGCCTTAGAGGACCACCGATCTAATCAGCGTCTTGTAGATAATCAACTTCGCGCGGCAGCGAATTTTGTTTGACCGGAGCGTCCTCCGGAGTCCAAAGTAGGCACGATTTCCCGCCAAGATCCGTCTCTGAATTTCTCTGCTGGTACCATTGTCGTCGGTTACCAGTGAGACCAAATACACGAATTCGTCGGCCATCTCGATTTCGTCACCGTCAATCCGAACTCGGGATGGAGGTTCACATTGTCGTCTCTAGAACCTCTTCCTCTCATGTATTTTGTCTTCGAAACGTCGGTGGCAAGCCCAATCCTGCTGGCTTCAGCTTTCAGTTTGATGAACGTTTCCAACATCGCCTCAAAGCTCCGTGCCATTATGTCAATGTCGTCGGCGAAGCCAAGAAGCTGGACGGACTTTCTGAAGATCGTGTCACTCGTGTCAATCCCCGCTCTCCTTATTACACCTTCTAACGCAACGTTGAACAGCAGGCACGATAGACCATCACCTTGCCGTAAACCCTCTTCGAGATTCAAAGGGACTCGAGAGTTTGGTCCGTGGTGGTGCGGGAACCCATGAATCCCGCAAATGGTGACAATCGACGGCAAAGAATTTGGGAGAGGCCCTTGTCGGCGGTGCTAAGTAGTGTGATCGCGCGGTAGGTGCAGCAATGCAACTTGTCACCCTTTTTGTAGATTGGACAAACGACACCCTCCATCCACTCCTCCGAAAGAATCTCTTCGTCCCAAATTTTGGCGATTACCCAGTGCAGCGCTCTAGCCAGTGTTTCACCACCGTATTTTAATAGCTCGCTGGGTAGTTGATCTACACCGGCAGCTTTGTTGTTTTTTAGTCGACCGATCTCCTCATTGACTTCTTGGAGATCAGGGGCCGGCAGCCTATCTTCTGCCCGTGCTCCAAGATCCGTTGCTATACCACCTTCGTCCTCTGCTACTTCACTGTTGAGGTGCTCGTAATAGTACTGCTTCCACCTCTCAATCACCTCATACTCGTTCGTAAGAAGATTGCTATGATATTATATTTATCATAATTTCGGGGCCCCAAAAGCCAACATTATTTTCAGATCATTTGGACACATTTACGCCCTAATGCGAAAATGTCAATTGAAAACAGCTGGGGAGTATTGGGATAATTGGAGTCCATACCACATTTACACAAAGGTACACTGCCTTGTGACAGATGTCGCCCTCCTATCAGACCCGTATAACATCCCTGCCGGCAACGGCAATTGGGTGTCGGACGGGCCTGGGATGGTGGCAATCTGTACAACGGGACGGTTCCCGGTTCAAGAGGTAATACACTCCTCCGCCGAGGGTGTTGCGATTGCCAAGATCAATGGTGTTCTATTGTAGCTGCTACGCTCCACCAAGGTGGCCCATAGAACAGTACAACCAGATGATCGACAGGCTCTCGTCAGACCTAGTGGGCCGGAAATCGGTAGTTTTAGCGGGAGACTTTAACGCTTGGGCAGTAGAGTGGGGCAGCCGCTGTACAAATAGCAGGGGCCAAGCGCTGATGGAGGCGCTTGCGAAACTCGATACTGTGCTAGCTAATAATGGCTCCGCTAGCACATTCCGTAGAAACGGGGTGGAGGCGTAGATTGACGTAATATTTGCCAGCCCGAGCCTGGTTCCAGGCATGGAATGGAGGGTAGACGAAGGCTACACCCATAGCGATCATTTAGCAATCCGCTTTAGGATCAACTATGGTGTGCAGCATCCGAGGGCGGGAGATCCCTGTCAGGTATGCGGGTGGAAGTCCAATCGCTTCGACAGCGAAGCTTTCACCGCGGACCTGGGACTGGAGGCCAACACCGACAGTCTAAGCGGGGATGCACTGGTAGCTGTTCTACCACGCGCGTGCGACGCCACTGTGCCGAGAAAAACCCTGCCAAGAAACGGCAGGTGCCCGGTATACTGGTAGAGTGCCGAGATTGCAGTTCTACGATCAGCCTGCCTCAGAGCTAGACGTAGGATGCAAAGAGCCCGCACCGAGGATGGAAGAGAGAACCGCCGTGAAGTGTTTCGAGCTGCGAAATTGGCCCTTAACAAGGCCATTAAAAGCAGCAAGAGAGCGTGTTTCGACAACCTATGTGAGAGTGCCAACGCGAATCCGTGGGGTGACGCCTACAGAATCGTGATGGCCAAGACCAAAGGGGGCTCTTCACCACCAGAACGGTCTCTGGACCGGTTGGCGACGATTATCGAAGTACTCTTCCCGTCTCGAGCTACAAGTCCCTGGCCACCTGCACTACGAGACAGTGCGGGCACGGCCGAAATGGTGGCTCCGGTGACGAATGAAGAACTACTCGCAGTGGCTTCCCTAGCAATGAACAAAGCTCCAGGGCTGGATGTAGTTCCAAACAGCGCTCTCAAGGCAGCGATCATAGCGAACCCGAACATGTTCAGGCTAGCTATGCAGAGGTGCCTTGATGAGTGCCGTTTCCCCGATACATGGAAAAGGCAGAAATTGGTGTTGTTGCCGAAGCCCGGGAAGCCGCCAGGCGACCCATCGGCGTACAGACCAATCTGTCTGATCGACACGACTGGCAAACTGCTTGAGAGGATTATCCTCAATAGGCTAACCCCGTACGCGGAAGGTACGGACGGCCTGTCAAGCAACCAGTTTGGCTTTCGGAAGGGTAAGTCCACAGTGGACGCTCTCAACTCAGTGATAAATACTGCCGAGATAGCGTTCCAACGAAAAAGGCGAGGCATTCGATACTGTGCGTTAGTGACACTTGACGTGAAGAACGTATTCAACAGCGCTAGCTGGGATGCCATCGCGCTCTCGTTACACCGGCTTAGCCTACCGGTGGGTCTGTACCGGATCCTGGAAAGTTACTTCCAGAACCGCGTGCTGCTATACGAGACCGATGCCGGTCAGAAAAGGGTTCCGATTACCGCCAGAGTCCCGCAGGGCTCGATCCTAGGCCCGGTGCTATGGAACCTCATGTATGACGGGGTTCTGAAACTGAAGTTCTCTCCTGGGGTCAAGATCGTTGGCTTTGCCGACGACGTAACCTTGGAGGTCTACGGGGAGTCAATTCCTGAGGTAGAACTAACTGCAGAACACGCGATCAACACGGTGGAGGAATGGATGAGCCTGGAATAAGACGGCACAACATGCAGTTATCCATGTGGGAGAAGTCGTGATCACTACACAGCGGAGTCTGACGTGTCTCGGAATCATTATAGACGACAAGCTGACCTTCGGCAGCCACGTCGACTATACATGCAAGAGAGCGTCGACTGCTGTTGCGGCACTATCGAGGATGATGTCCAACAGCTCAAAGGTGTGCGGCAGTAGACGTAGGTTACTGGCAGGCGTTGCCGTATCTATCCTCAGGTACGGCGGCCCGTCATGGTCTAGAGCACTGAGGGTAACCAGTTACCCACAGAAACTGGAGCGCACCTACCGCTGGATGTGCCTGAGAGTAATATCAGCCTACCGCATGGTATCACACGATGCATCCTGCGTGATAGCGAGCATGATACCAGTCGGGCTGGTCATTCGGGAAGATGAGGAGTGCTTCGAGCTACGTGGATATAGAGGAGCCCGCGAGCGCACCAGGGTGACCTCGGTCGCCAGATGACAGCGTGAGTGGGATAACTCCTCGAAAGGTAGGTGGACCCACCGGCTGATACCTAACATATCGAGCTGGGTGGGCAGACCCCATGGGGAAGTTCACTTCCATCTGACACAATTCCTGTCAGGCCATGGCTACTTCCGACAATACCTCCACAGGTTCGGGTACGCGGAGGTCCCCGCCTGCCCTGACTGCCCAGGTGTAGACGAAACTGCCGAACACATACTGTTCGTATGTCCTCGTTTCGACGTCGAAAGAAGAGCAATGCTTGACGTCTGTAGCTGGGACACAACCCCTGATACCCTTATTCAGCGGATGTGTCAATCGGTGCAGAAGTGGAACGCAGTCTCGACTGCAACCACCCAGATTGCCTGTAGGCTACAGGTAATTTGGCGCACCGAGCAACAGACGACGGGCACGACTAACTAGTGATTGGTTAGTTGGAGCGAAAAAGGCCGAGTTCAAAAAACTGAGTGAATGGTTTGTTCTTGCTGAGGCAGGTTTGGCGCAGCGACTGGCAACCGCGTAAGGGGTAAACCCAGCCACCCCGAAGGGGTGAGCAAGGCAGAAGAGTGAGTCTATAGGCGTATATGTGGACTGCCTTATGCCAAGATAGGAGGCTCGTAACGTAGTATGTTGGGACTTAGCTATCGATGCCTCGTGGCGTGGCAGAGGAGTGAAAGCAGTGTTGCCACAATTAAATCTGTACCGGGAGTTGAAAAATCTTTCCTATCTGTACTCTTCTATAGAAAAATCTGTACCGGATTCTGTACCCAAATAATAACAAGGTTGTATTATAAATATCATTTTTCTTTTACATATTTTTCATTCGGGAAAATCAAACTAGTTGGTTTGTTTGAGCTGGAATTCCGCAAGAAACGAGTTAGAATTCCGGACAGTTTGACTGGGTAATGTCAATATAAGCTCCACCTCGAATTCTCGCCGCCACTATGTTTGCAACCAAAGGTGGCCAACAGAGTCGCAGCGAGAAGCCGAGATGGGGCTGGTAATATCAATAGGATGCGAGAAACCTGCTTGCAGGAATTCAAATGGAGCAGGTCAGAACAAATGTATGCACTCCGGGAAGATTCGCTCGGCTTTCACTTAGAGATCATCCCTTTGATTTGCTGGAAGCAGGTTTCTCGCATATCGCATTCTAATATCAGTTTCAGTTCAAGCTCAATCAGTACCAGCTCTACTTCAGATTCTTGCCATCACTGCTGTCTAACTCAACGTTTACCTGCTGTTTACAGGGATGCATCGCAGGGTTCAATTTATTTTACCTTGCTGTCATGTAAAAAAATCTGTACTATTCTGTACTTTTTTACAAAAATCTGTAATCTGTACCGTACAGAATCTGTACCAAAAATGCTTCAAAAATCTGTACCTTTCCAGATAAATCTGTACTTGTGGCATCACTGAGTGAAAGGGTGACCATCCAAGTCAGTCTCACACGGTATGTTAAGTGTGAGCACAAAAGTCAGCCTCACAAGGTATGAAAACGGTGAGCACACAAGTAAGCCTCGAATGGTATGTCAGGAAAGGCCTAAGAAAAATGTCCCACATGGGGAGCGACAGGGATATAATAGAGTGGTACGATCGAGAGTGAACCAGGTGATAGGGTGAGCATCCAAGTCAGCCTCACATGGTTAGAGGCTAGTACAAAAGTAAGCCTATCAAGGAATGAGAAAGGTGAGCACAAAAGTCAGCCTCATGTGGAGTGTTAGAGAGTGAATCAAGGTGCGAGAAAGAGAGCACCCAAGTAAGCCTCATACAGGACGTATGAGCGCGTGAGTGAGAGTGAATGAGTACATCAAGTACAGCCATCCCCCCAGAAGTAATACCGAGAGGTAGTCCCTGGGGGGAACAATGGCGGAGCCCAATGGAGTTTAGTCGGTATTAATGGCAGCTTCACCATTCGAGCCCGACACACCCCCAGTACACCCCGTGTGGTAGCTTGGCATCTACTAATAGCACGTGTACTGGGCTAGTACGTAAATGTATTCTTCATTGTAAAAAAACGCTGCCTTATGTAAATATGGTAAGGACTCCAAATATCCCAATATTCCCCAGCTTCTTCCAAATAACAATTTGGCATTACGGTGTAAGTTTGTCCAAATAATCAGAAAACAATGTTGGATCAATATTTCGTAATTACATCCAGCGCGTGTGAAAATGGTCCGGTTAATAACCATCTAGTACTCTATATTTTTTTATTTGTTTCCTGATTCTCAGAACAAAGGTCAACATAGCCTTTGATTTCCTAGGATGCAAAAAACACCTAACCCGGGGAAACTTTGCCAATTACTTCGGTGTTACTTTGCTTTGTTCCGCTCAAATTAAGTATCCTTTTTTCGAGAAGGCAACCCTGCGTGCAATGTTTCGGAAAATTACGATAAAGGAGTACCACTTCAGTTAATTTCGGGCGAATCGGGCCGGTATCGTTCGTTCGTTCATTACGGCGCGGCATGGTTGAGCGGGCTGAGTGGGAGTAGGTACCTGCCGTACGGATGGAACAGAGACGTCAAAAGGAACGAAACAGTTACCGGACATCAAATGGTCGAGGTTGCATAATGTCCGTGGGATTGGCGGAGCAGGTTATCGCGCAATCTTTTATCATCACCTGGTTTTTGCTGTCGTTTAGGATGACACAAAACGATGGCGCCCAATTAGTTAATCCAGCAGGATGGTTTGCCCTTTTCGGGTTCAGTACGCCGGTTTCTGGAACAGTGGAAGCGTTCTTTTGTATATTCATTCGTTCGTTTGGAAGGGAGACTAGTGACGTTGAAAGCTGCCATCATCCCGTTGGTGACTTTTTGCGAGGTAAAAGTTGCTTTCTATAGCTTGTATACCGTGCTTTTGCGTATTCCTTTAAAAATAATGGTTTTGTGTTTTCTGTCGGTAAAGCTTTAATGATGTCGACTTGAAAGAGTGACTATAAATTTCTTTTTTTAAGGAAATAAAAACCATTCTTAGGAAACATTCAATTTATATCACATACAAAGACAACTGGTCATGAACCTGAGCTAGGGTCAAAGTTCTATTCTCAATTCCAATGACCTGTGTCTTATCTGCAGGTTTAGCTCGTAATCCAGAGGGATAGAAGCAATTGAGAAGCTTCCTGTGGGTTAGTAAATTATGCAACTGAGTTAACCTTAGAAACGTTCAACCACAGTCATCAAAGCTTAGGAATAACCTTTTCACTATGCAATTGTGTCGCCTTTAGCAGATAAAACAGCAATTGAAAGAAGCACCGGAAAAAATCTAACACCAGGTGATAAAGCCACCCTATCGGACCGGGGTGATTAAAGAAGAGCAAACTTTGTCTTTGTCTGCACGTTTCCTGCCGAGGCGAGCCTCACAAAAGAGCTCGAACTTATTTGCCTCTGTTCGACCTCACTTTGGGTTGTGCCCAGTAGAAGAAAAGAAATAATAAAATTTCCTACGACAAAAGTTTTGGCAATTAACATCAATTTTATCCGGGTTAGAAGATTTTTCCTTTTTTCTCTTCCTATTCCAGTGGGCTTTATTCGTGTTTGGAGTCACCGGGGAGTGGGAGTTAGTTTCCGGCTTTTTCCGGGCGCTGTTGGTTGGTCCAGTACAGTGGGGGTATCCGTCGGCTTGGCAGTGAGTTTGAATTTTCCGCTGTTCAAATGGGGACTTGGTAATTGGCACTAAGCAAATGCAATGGCGGAAAGGGGACGATCGCTGAATCGGTTTGGATAACGGGTGGGCAGATAGAGCAACCCACCAGAAGCTACCCATGATGATTGAGTTTTCAAAGTGAAAGAATGGCTTTTGTTCGGACCGGTGAAAGCAATTATTTGTTTTCGCCGAATTCGTTGTTGCTGAATGAGTTTTCGTTGATTTGATTTGTTTCGTTGCGAACTAATTCAGTTAGATGTGGTACAATGGCGTAACCATGTGACCGCTAATAGGTTTGAAAATAAATTTAAAATGAAGTAATTTTTGGATTAACTTTAGAATAAATCGAAATTTTACCTAAAAAAATGAAGGGCAGATATTCGGGAGATAATGATACGAAACCTACACACTGCCAACAATGCTACAAACAATACGCAGCGTATTATTTAACACCAGGTAAATATATTTTTTTTCGTTTATGTTGCCCCTTGGCCCCAATGGTGGTTGCTTAAACTAATTACATTTTAAAAATGACAAAATTTTCGCTTTTATCGCATTCCACGTCCAGTTGAAGTCAAAGTCGCTTGTTGGTTCTCCTGAACGGAACTCGCAGAACGGAGTTATTACGTAGAGCTCGAACGCGGGCTTGAATATCCAGACGTCCGAGGATTGTAGGGCAATCCACTCTGGCAGACAGTAAGTCCGAGACGAACAGGGCTCGAGAGCAGTCCCTCCGAATGCTGAGTTTATCGAGGTGTATTAGCTGGCAACGCTTTTCATAGCTCTGCAGCTGAAATCTGTTTCGCCATGGGAGATGACGAAGGGCGAAGCGTATGAACCTGCGTTGGACAGCCTCGATTCTGTCAATCCCGTTCTGGTAGTACGGATTCCAAACAGCTGAACAATATTCTAACGTTGAGCGGACCAACGCGCAGTAAAGCGATTTAAGACAATATACGTCCCTGAAGTTTTTCGCTATTCGGAAGATGAACCCAAGCTGTCGTGATGCCTTATCCACGATGTATGACGTATGTGGTTTGAAAGTTAATACCGAATCCATGATGACTCCGAGATCTTTGATGTGAGAGTGTCTTGGAATGCTCGAGCCGAAGAAATGGTAGTTAAACTGAGTCGGTTGGCGTTTCCGCGTGAACGTAACGATTGAGCATTTGCTCGGGTTTAAAACCATTCTGTTTAGATCACACCACGTACTAAAGCTGTCCAGTTCCCTATGAAGAAGCTCGGCATCGGTTTTATCCCGTATTTGTTGAAAATTTTTCATGTCGTCGGCGAAAGAAAGGCGGGGTCCTTGTAATGTGAAATTGACGTCATTAAAGTAGAGGAGGAATATTACTGGACCGAGATGGCTTCCTTGTGGTATGCCGGATGTAGCGAAGAATGGTGCAGATAGACAGTCCTTAATGCTGATTTGGAGTTGCCTTCCATCGAGGTAGGAACGAAACCAGCACAGAAGTTGACCATGAATGCCGAGTTTGTCAAGCTTCGCTATTGCGATATCATGGTTGATTTTGTCGAAGGCCGCGGATAGATCCATGTAAATAGCATCGGTTTGCAATCCGTCAGCGAATCCATCGAGTACATATGTTGTGAACGAGAGCAGGTTTGTCGTTGTCGATCGTTTAGGCATGAAACCGTGTTGGTCATCTGCAATGTAGTGTTTGCAGTGAAAGAAAATAGGATCTAACACAACCAGCTCGAACAGTTTTGATACAGCACGTAAACACGAGATTCCCCGATAATTGTCAATGTTCGATTTGGTTCCTTTTTTATGAACTGGAAACATGTGCGCTGCTTTCCAGCAGGAAGGGAATGTACCAGTAGTGAGTGATAGCTCGAAGACTCGCCGAGGTGGTTCAAGAAGCCCGCTGATGCACTTTTTGACAAAAATCGAGGGAACACCATCTGGACCCGGGGAACAAGATGCTTTCAGTTTGGCATTTGCTGCAAGAATTATCGACACAAATTCGGTTGATGGTTCGTCCTAGAGAAGGAGTTAAATTAGCGGCGGCAGCGACTTGTTGTGGTGGCAGGCGCTCGTTGGAAAAAAAAACGCTTGAAAATTTGTCGGAGAACAGTTGGCAAATTTCCTTAGTGTCGGTGCCTAAAACTCCATTAAACGACATACAAGATGGCAAACCGGATTCTTTTCGCTGCTCGTTAACATACTTCCAGAACGACTTGGGCTTGGATTTCAGTTGACGCTCGACGTTTCGCTGGTGTCTAAAAAAGGCGCGTCTGCTTTGTTGTTTGTATTCGTGGTTGAGTTGAAAGTAGTGATTTCGTAATGCAAGTGTCTTATGCTTCGAGAATTTTTTAAATGCAGCTCGTTTGGCAGATTTTAAACGTCAAAGGACGGTTGATTGCCAGGGAGGGTGTTCATCGGTACTAATTGTTCGTTTTGGTACATGACGGTCGATAAGGTAGTTAAGAATACTAGAAAACGTCAACGCTGCTTCGTTCGCGTCGTCATTGTTAAGATTTTCGTCCCAGTTTATATCCAACAGCGTGGTAACAATGCCGTCGTAGTCAGCGTTTTTAAAATCGTAGACGATAGAGCTTGAGACGTCTTCAAAATTCACTCCTAGCATACCAGCGAATACAAGATGTAGTGGGGGATGATGACGCACCTGCTTGACTAAAGGAGTCGGTGCAGTGCAGTAGTACGGAGCGCAGTCCCGGGCACTTACAAAGCAGAGGTCCAATGTACGTCCATTCTCGTTGGTGACATTATTAATTTGCCGAAGAGTTGCGCTGCTGTAGTTGTCCAAAATACAACTGGAATTGATAATAAGCGCAGATTTTTCGATATCCAATCGTAGAAAACCATTACTTGCTTGGCACCACGTCAAGCCAGGTAAGTTGAAGTCGCCCAGTATAACGATATCATCAGACGGGGCGGCGATCGAGGCTATAAAAGAAACGGAGGAAAGATGTACATTGATCAGGATGGAATCACGAATTCTGTCAGGTGGAAAATACACAACACACAGGAACAGATTGCGATCGGCAAGTTTCACTGATATCCACACTTGCTCGGAGCTCGCCCACCGGTCATCGTTGATCACTCGGGCTTTTATACCACGGCGAACGGCGATAAGCACACCACCGCCTGATGTCTTGTGGCTGTTGAGGGCATTGCGGTCACAGCGGTAGACATCTAATGTTGAACCAAAGACCTGGCTAGACAGAGTACGGTTGTCTAACCACGTCTCGGTCAAGGCGATAACGTCGTAACAGCAACCCGTGGTAGCGAGCAAATAGCTGTCCGTTGATGAATTTAAGCCACCAACATTCTGGTAGTAAACCTCGATGTTGTTGCGTCGCGCCCCAAAATACGACTATCGTCATCGTCGAGAGAAATGGTTGGCATCTGATAACAAGATGTCGGACCAAAAGGCAAAAGACTGGAAGCGAAGAATACATCAGCGCTTGAAGTGTTCGGAACAGATGTATACTTGCCATTTGCGGCAGGTTGGAAGACCCTTTCACCCATCCCACACACAGGACCGGGACGACTGATGATCGCTGGCTGCAAGTGCTCGACTGTGGCGGGGGGATCGAGGGCTTCCATAGTACCAACTGCGTTGCATCCCAGTATGCGATCGGCATCGATACTCCTTCACAAGGGCGGTGTGGTTTGGTATAGTGGCATGGCCAATCGTTGCGGAGTGCTCTGCAGGACCATTGATGGGCCGGGTTGCATTAGAGAGGTACATGGAATCAGTCAGTGGAAAATCAGTCGGCGGGCTCCAAATGTTCTGGTTACGGCTGTCTACAAATTCCCTGAACAGTATGCCTTGCGGCCATGTGTCAGGATTAAGAGCTGCATCACGGTACTTTGGGTGAACTCCAACTTTGAAGGATATGTACTTATGGAATTGTTCAAAGTACGTCTATGCCCTTTTTTAACAAACGGAATAACCTTTATCTCCTCGTTACAATTTAGTCCTTCTTTAGACATTTTTTCGACAGTCTCTTTGCTAACGCTAGGATGAAAGCGGGAAAGATACATCCAGAGCAACGGCGCGTTAGGTGGAACCGTAATAATGTTGCTATTATCGACTAGCTTTTGACCACCAACAAGAATATTGCTCGGATCAGAGCCATCCTCGCGACGACGTTTCTGAGGTGGTCGAGAGGTACCGGAGTTTGGCCGGACTGGAGTAGCTGTTGAAACCTTTCTAGCCAGGCGCGATATTTGCGGGTTATTTTTGGATAACTCGTCCTTTAGTTCAGCACAGACGTCATCCGTTTTCCCAGCGATAATACATCCAAGTGAAGAAACGGTGTCGCGAAAGCGAGCAAACTTCATCAGCTTGACACATTCGTTGCACATCCAAAATTAGTTTGGGTTTTCCGCAAGTTTTTTCAAAAACGGCTTGTTAAGTTGTTCCCCACATTGCATATGTAGCACATTCTTGCAAAAACCCATACATTCAATAAAGTCGTCATCCGATTTGACGGTTTTCGCGCAGTGATCGCATGCACTTGCCATAATGCGTGCCGATCTGAGCATGCGAACAATGAAATATAGATGGCGCTGCGTTCGGTGTAAAGTTTTGGTGGTTAAGTCACAGAAGTTCACTCAGTTACGTTCTTCGCTGATTTTTTCGCAACACGAAAGCAAACAGGAGACACTTTCACACTGCACAATAACAATGTTAAAAACAAAATACTGAGTCGATTAACACGACAAACAACGATAAAAACTTCACAAATCTCGTCAAAAAGTAAAAATAGTTGGAGCGATTTATGTAAACAACTAATCGGTAGGAAAACACTGAACGGGGATATAACCTAGGCTTATTAACAGATGGAGATGGCTTTTGGTCACGGTTTAGCCAATATTATTTTATTTTGTCTATCGCCTACGTTTCGAAGGTCTACCGCCTTCATCTTCAGGGCAAAACTACAATTAACAACTTGATGACATATAACAATCACAGATTTACAATCAGTACAGAATTACTTACAACGGTTACAATAATATCATAGTCAAGTGATTTTGAACATTGAATCTCAAAACGCAACACGCTACTCTACACTGTAATATCATTAAGTTTGGTTGAAATTAATTTTAAACGGAAATATTTAATTTATCGGAAAGCTTACATAAAGGAACCCCGCGCACATCACTAGCAGACTGAGCAATGAAATGTTTCAATAGAGCAAAAGTATGTGTAATTATCGTCTTGGTACGGAACAGATGGTAGTAGAAACGAAAATTTGACAGATGGGATGAATCCGCAGAGCGAGAGAAACAATGAGAGAAAGAGCAAGTAATGGTTATGCTTAATGCGAGAGAGAATGCAACACACCAGCGTATGCTGCGTTCAAATTATTTGTGTCGGTCCTGAAATTTATCGTCGAACCGTCACTGAAAATATGGCACATTTCTAGAATTTGAAGGGCCGGCAGTCTATTGTCATGATCAAGAATTTTGGTTCTTGACAAATCAAAACTGTGCTCCTTTTCGATCGTGTGAACCATTAGCGCCGTCTTTTTGAACTCATCTGCGTTTCCCGTCTCCCGCTCACAGTTTGACGATTTGAAATCGTTGTATCGTTTTATAAGCGAGCGGTGGCCAGCTAGTCGTTGTTTGAGTTGCTGAGTTGTTAAGCCAACGTATGAGCTCTCACAATCTGAACAAGGAATGCGATAGATCACATTCCGCTTAGATTGTTCTGATGTTGGATCTTTTAATTTTGTGAATAGAGAAGAAATGGTTTTTGTACATTTAAAGCTTAAGGAAACATTTTTGTGGTTTCTTTGAATGATTTTAGAGAGGGCAGGCGTGAGACCATCTACATGGTGGAGCGATCGAAATTCCATTTTTTCGCTCTCGGGGATGCGCTCACTCTCAGCACTCACTTGCTGGTTGATGATTCGGTTTATTAATTTGTTTATCAGGCCGCTGGGGTAATTATTATTGCGTAAATATTCTCGTACCGTCTGCTTCTTTTCGATTTCAGATTTGCAAGTAGACAGCCGAAATACTCTCGCAATGAACCCCATGGCAGTGTTAAGTTTTTGTGTCAAGTTACTCCCAACGATTTATTATATCCCATTTAAACTAAAACGGTCGGTACGGTTGTCCTCGTTTCTTCCACTTTTAAGATTCAAAACAAGTCGTTAATTAAATTATTCAATTAATGAATAATTTAATTGCCGTCTATTTTTGAAACATCTTTAAACCCAACTCTGCACAGTAGGCCTGGCCGTTTTAATATTTGCGACATATGAAAATATGCTTCAAATATTAATGTTGACAAGAAAAACACTTCAGAGTAACTCCAGGGTGCTTTTCAATACTGGAATGTTGAATGTTCAGCACCCGAGATGGATTCTAACCTCATCTATGATAGAATCACGCGAATGTGAAGCAGCATCAAACGCGTCCAATTACTGCCAAATTAATGACAAGTGGAATTCGTATTTATATTTACTGTTATTAAACGTTATTTAGCGAATTTGTAATGTTCTAAGAAACTTACAATATGGAAGAAGGATAAATCGGCGGCTAACTCGGAAACAAAAAACTTAGTGATGATTGCTTCAAACAACCCTGCCCGTCGCTCTCATCCAAAGTTTCTATTTTTTTTTCATCGAAAACCATTTCTGCAAGATCAGTTTTGTATAATTTTTTACATGTTTGAAATTAAGCTATGGCAATTAGCAATTTGTATTCAACAGTTCACACGACGACACCCGCGTTACGGGTTTGTGGCACCAAACTTGTGTCGAAGTGTGTCAATTGAGATTCTCTTACGCGTTCTAATTACCACATCATTAGCGTTAGTATGATCAAATTTTTCTCCACCAAGGTTAGGATGATCGTCTGTGATGGAGTATATAATTTATTTTGTGCTTCAGATAGTACGGTATGCGCGCCTGTAGAGATGTTTCGAAATGGAGTTCTCAGAGCGATTCCAAACTTCTACTTTCTGTTTACTTTTAAAACCTTGGCATTCTCAGAGACGCGCGAAAGACGTCTACATGCGCGTGTTAAAAAATCTTTTGAACCAATATTAAGGGGTGAGTCTTAAGGTAGTTCGCGCCCGGCATAGACCGGTTAGTAACTCCGTAGCGTACGGATATAGAGTTAGAGCGAAAGTAGTCAGTTAGCCAATTATTGCCGTAAAGTTGATTTGTGTGAAAGTGATTGAATAAAAAGCTGATAACTGATTGTCAAAATGAATTTTGAAGCCCAACGTTGCACTCCTGGCGACCTTTATAATTGTTGAAGTCCCCGAAGAGCATTATAATCGCAAACGGTTGAGAGCGGTCGAATAAGAAGCCAACCGCTAAAAGTTACGAAGGAGAAATCAGTGGCTATCGCAGGTCGTGCTATTCACTATAGAGGAGCGATTTTTTATGCTTCTGCTCTGTGCGAGTTGAGATGTTTATTTATTTTACTAATTTCGTTAATTTGATCCATTTTTATGTTTATTTGATTCATTTAATGAAATTTATTAATTTGATTAATTTTATTGGTGACGAATTTCGTGCTAAATCGTATTCAGAGTTGGCAGCACCCTCTCAGATTTCAATGAAACTTTCTGTACATGAAGACTTTGTCACAAAAAGCCACTTTGCATACTTTGATGTTCCAAAAATGATCTACACTGTCTTTTGAAAAGTGTCAAGGTTTTTTACCATTTTTTTCAAATAGCTATAGTCTAAAAATGACAAATCCTACATAAAAATATTATGGGAGTGATTTTTACAAAATTTGAATAAAAATATTAAAAAAAAATCTTCATCGACTCCTACACTGAAAAAAATCGATTTTAAAATTTTAAGTCGACTTCCAAAAAACCCATCTTTAATTCGGATGAAATTTTGTTCCAAGATATGTAATTATCTACCTACCGTCGCAAATTCAAGTTGGGCGCTTTCAAGAAAAAAAAGTTATTTGAAAAAAAACTTCATTGTCCAAACCGAATCTCTTTCAGTGTATTTTTATCGAAAACTAAACCAATAAGAGCCATAATCAGCTCAAAATCCAATTTCCCAACTGCTAGTTGCCTGATACATGCAAAAAGCATCAGTAACAAATTTGGTATATTTTCATAACAAACTTGAATGAGGACAATGATAAGCCATTTAACATCGTCGATATATGCGAGATTTAACTAAATACCACTTGGCCGTGTACGAAGAAATATCTTGTCTATGTACCCGCCCGGGAAGTAGAGATTGATGGTGTAGTCTCCATCAAGGGCCTTAATTGCGAAGTATTGGATTCACTCCTTCAAGAACCCTTTGCTCCGGCCAGTGAAAATTCTGGTTCGCAAGCAACTGCGTTCAGGAAAAATCAAGAAGTATATGAAAACAACATATTTTCCATCAGCTTCATTTCGAACCTTTCGCCGAATCTGCTCTACCAAACTTTGATCCTTTGGACGGGGCTAGTCTACCTCTTCGCCTTTTTCTGTCGCGCGGCATGAACTGAATTGGGCCTACAGCGATTTATTGTGGAAACAAGGCACGCTGTGGAAAATACTCTACAGAATTTGAGTTTCTTCAAATCGCCAGCCCGTAAAATTTTATTAGCCTGCCGATTAATTTTTCTGTCAACTTTCCCTTTCCTTTCCCACCGATACCGTTGGTTTGTTTCTACAGTTTTCGTAATCTTGTTCCCATACGCTCCTCAACATGCCCGACGCATTCTTTCTTCCGTACGATTATCTCGTCCCCAAAAAACAAGAAATCATTCACAGATGCTCATATATCCATAAACCGTCAATAAAGGACCGGTGAATTCTTTAAACAATAATTTTTCCATAGACAAGCGCCATCGTGGTGCGTCGCGCTTAGTGTCTCAGAAATGGCCGGAGATGGGTACCTTTCGGTTCCCAGAAACATACCAAGGAATATGATTTTCCTTTCTGTGGCGTATTCTCAGATACATATAGATTGAAATTAAAGAAAGAAAAAAATCGATTTTTTGAAACCGTAAGAGTAGAAGCCCCCCTTAACGGACTGATCATCAGAGAAACAATGTTTCGTCTGGTGGCTAGGGCCTACGTTGTGTAATCGATTCATCCTGTGATTGGAATACACGGAACGTTCGTCGTATGATGACAGCTATGCATCGCTTTTATGCTAATTATTTTGGCAGTAGTGGTGAGTGCAATCATAAAAGAGGCTGTGCTGCCAACATTCTCCCACAAAACTGATTGTTTTTTATTTACCTATCAACGATCATGACCAGATCGTTACAGTTACAGGAGGATCCCCGTTTGATGATGCATGGAAAGCACACTTTGTATTTCCTGGAGAAAAACATGGGAGTTTTTGAGTACTTTAATTTTTTCTATAATTTTATTCAAAAATTTGACTAATTTAACTAACTCGTACAACCTTTTTTGTAAGATTTGCCATTTTTAGACTATAGCCATTTGAAAAAAAGTTTGACCCTTTTCAAAAGACAGTCTAGCTCATTTTTGGAAAAACAAAGTATGCAAAGTGGCTTTTTGTGACAAAGTTCTCATGTACAGAAAGTTTCATTGAAATCTGAGTGAGTGCTGCCAACATTTGTTCGAGTTAGCGCGAAATTCGTCTGGTGGTTTAATCGATTTAATTCATTTTATTGATCTTATTAATTCTATCCATTTTATTTTTATTCGTTTTATTAATTTAATTCCTTTTATTCAGTTCATTAATTTTTTTCTAGTTTATGTGTTTCATTTAGTTTCTTCAATTTATTAATCATATTAACTCTGTTCAGTTTATCCGTTTTATCCGTTTCGCCAATTTTACTCAACTCAATTTATTCTTTTAGTTGCATAACATTATAAACTGAAATTTTTTGCAACATTTGTTAGGTTTAGTCTGTGCCTTAATATATATTCTAAATAATTAAATTTGTTTTATAGATTTTAGTATTCAATTTATTCTAGGTTTTATTCGTGCAGGACTGTCTTCCTACTATCCCTAGTTGTGTGCCTACTTCGCATGAGTTCAGCAAACAGTGATATGTGTAAGAAATCTGACATTTCACTCTTAGGTGGACTAAGTCAGTTTTTATGAACCAAGTTAAAAAAAAGGTTTTGGTGTGTGCAATACCGTATGAGGTTGAATACAATTTCACATTCTTGGTTAATTATTACTAATAAAAGTTGGATATTTTCGGAAACGGGTTGTTCGAAGCCATTTTCACAATTTTATTGGTTTAGAAAATTCTCTATAACCTCTACAATATGGCTATTTTTGGAATGGGGCTGACGAATAGATGACGATCGATCGATGTCTGAAGCCATTTCAAATTCCAAAATAGCGACTTCCGGTTTAGATAAATTCTCAATATTATCAATAATGACCATATTTTCAGAATGGTATTAACAAGTAGATGGCGAAAATCGATCTCGGAATCCATTTTGTAGACCAAAATGGCGACATTTGGCTTAGATAAATGTCCATAACCTCAACAAAATAAGTGTTTCCGGAGTGGTAAATTATGAAGTAGATGTATAGGGATAGTTATAGTGATGGCATGGTTATAGACAATTTCGCTCAGCAGGAAGTCATTATCTTGGCCTTCAAAATGACGTCACTTATCAATTTCTATAATCTATTCAGCAAGAAAATTTAAAAAATACCGTAATTGTTATAGTTATCGAGAATATTAACCAAACGTAATCCGCATCTTGGACTTCGACTTGGAAACGAAATTTTCATCATTTACTTGTCAAATCCGTTCCAAAAATATTCATATTGTTAGGTTTATGGAGAGTATTGCTCAACTGGAACTGGCTAACTTGGATCTCAAAATGGTGCCAAGCATTCGTCGTTCCAAAAATTTCCATATAGTTCGAGTTATTTACAATATTGTTCAACCAGAAGTCGTCGTCTTATTCCTCAAATCGACGCTAAACATCCATTTCCATCATCTACTCGTTAATCACGTTCCAACATATACCTGTATAATTAGTGTTGTCGAGAATATTGCTCAACCGGAAGCCGCCATCTTGTATCTCAAAATGACGCCAAATATTCATTTCCATAATCTACATGTTAAGCCTGTTCCAAAAATATGTTATATTGTATTCATTAAATTATGTGAACTGCTTCGACGAAACGATTTGAGATAAAAATGTGAAGCGAACTTTTTTACGAGCTAAATCCCAAATAACGAGCATTTCTAATTCAACTTATGGACCCTTGGTTTTGTTCATAGATGTAAATAATTCCTATGGAAGCAATGTCGAAAAATGTCTCTACTGTGAGGAAAGTCTACATGAACTCCCGCAAGTCCTGCATACAAGCAGCACGAGGAGAATCTGAAGTATTCCCTTCAGGGACTCTAAAACCGATCCTGTGCAGAAATACAAAAAAAAATCTTCAAGAGACACCTTTGGATGCCATTTTAAGTTGTGAGCAACGAAATATCTTGCTTGGTTTCGAGAAAGACTGATGAACTTATTTCTTAGAAAATTCCCGTTTATAAATAAGAAAACGCGATAATGATAAATAATCGGAGCTTCACATCCATCTGATAAACCGCAGAGTGAAAAAGATCCATACTGAAACTCCTAAACAATTCCGTTCGATTTTTGGTATCTTAAATTATTTATTCAAAACTTCTCGCGCAGAGAACCACATTCATAGCTTAGCAGGTGGAAAACTGGTATTGCACGCAAGCTAGTTTATCACCCCCAAATGGCTGCTACGCGTCTGAATCCAGCCAGTGTGGTTGATGTGTGGGCGGAATTCGGCTGCCATATTTCCAAATATGGAAAACTGCTACGCGAACTAATGGTATATTGTGCCCGCCCCCACCCCCCACACCGCCGCTGTGCACTGAAGGTACGCTAAAGAGCCATTTGCTAGTGGAAAACTATGATCCTGCACCGAAAAACGTGACGGGTTGTCAACTTGGGGCGGCCGGGTTCGCTTCGATAACCGAGTTGACACGTACACTTAGAGCTCAATTGTGGTCCTTTACGAGAGATGTATACTCGGTAACCGCGCTGAAAGTTTCTTCCCGCTCTGCTGGCAGGCAGGTATGCCGTCTTCTAAGCAACCTCCACCATATGAATGCATCATTAGAGATATCTTCCATTGCTCTGGAGCATCTGAGTTTGTCGGTATGGCCATGGAATGGGATTTCTTCCCGTGGTAATTCTACCCACTGATGCTGAGGGGGGGGGGGGGGGGACAAGTTCCCGCGTTCGAATGTGGTGTGCAGATGGCTGGAAAATGGATTACGTTATCGTGCCACTGAATCTTTAATAGGCTAAGTTTCTTTGTGCCACAGCCAAAGGTAACCGGAATAGATGCGGCCAGGCGTCTTATGAATAATCACTCTCTCTATCTGTGTCAGATCGGTGGTTTGCCATAACATTTTGTCTCTCGCAGTTGGTTTATGGCTCATATTTTCAGCTGTGGTTAAATTGATCGTAAATTATTTTTGTTCTCAAAGCAAAACTAGGCGAATCAATGCTAACCAGATTCTCGGTTGTCAGTGCAAATTGAACTCTGCGTCTGTTTTATTTTTTTTTTTTAATTACGGTGCATTTTGAAATTAAGTTTCCAGATTTAATCTGTTTGGTGCCGGAAATAATACCAAAAAATTCCAGTCGAATTTGATAGCAATAAAAGCATCGCCAAATGTCAATTTAAGTTATTCTAAAACTAATTGAATTTCCTCGTTTTTCGCGGTTCAACAGTGCCTACATCCATATCTACGAAAGCACCCAGAATTCCACTGAGCTCGAGCACCGTGTCTCCGAAAGGCAAGCAGCTCGTTACGGATATTATGAAAGTACGAGCAATAAATCTAATGCACACCGCTCTATCCTCCGAGGTGTCGTTTTGCATTAACTAGATTTAGTCTGCTTTGGCTCGAAGAGGGAATACCGTTTTTCCATGCAATGCTTATGCTAATGCATCCATCATCCACCCTCCTCAAAGTTCCGCATTTTGTTCCTCTGTCACACACACATATACGATACAACTCATCGAGTTTGTATGCTCCAAGGGGATAGTTTTCATAGTTTTCATAATTTTTATGTTTTATTCCAACCGGGTGGAGCAGGAGCGGGAGTCGGTATGCAGTTTGCACCCATCACCATCAAACAACAAGAGTGTTGTTGGACGTTTCTTCGCTTTAAGGTAAACGACGACTGGGGAGAGCAAGTGTGTGGTTTAAAATAAATTAAGCTTGGCCTAGTGTTTGTGTGAGTGTGCACCAGGCGGAAATTTATATTCATGGAATATTTTCTATGCATCTGAGTTGACGAGGGTGGTCTTTTGTGTATCCCGAATCCCACAGGCAAGACACTGGCCGGAGCAGATAAAGTTTGTTTTAAAAAATTGGTCTCTACACGGCAACAATTTAATTCGATGCAAATTGCTCTTCAAGAGTTTCAATTACTATCTGCAATATGGAAAAGAGAATTCTATGGATAGAATTGGGGTCGTTTAATAATGGCATTGTCTTCTAATAGGCACAAAAGTTACTAGCCTTGGATACTTGCTTCAGACTTCCTTTACAAAAGAGGAATCGGCATTATCAGACCATTTTTTCGTGACTAACGACTTACTTTTCCATAGAGGGGGACACTAATTGTACTGGATGCAACAAATCGATTTCTATACCATTTTGTCGAAAACATGTTCAGCGATGTTGTAATAATTTTTGGAGCTTGTATGACATGCATTAATAACGGAAACAAGCCAGTCTTTTGCAAAATATTTCAAAAACGGCCGAGATGGGGCTGGTAATATCAATAGGATGCGAGAAACCTGCTTGCAGGAATTCAAATGGAGCAGGTCAGAGCAAATGTATGCACTCCGAGAAGATTCGCTCGGCTTTCACTAGAGATCATCCCTTTGATTTGCTGGAAGTTTCAGTTCAAGCTCAATCAGTACCAACTCCACTTCATATTCTTGCCATCACTGCTGCCTAACTCAACACACTTAAAAATATTTACATCTCGTAAGATGCACATAAAAGGAGCGTCACAATTCACATGAATTTTCATTCAAGAACATGTAAAAATGTGCTTTGTTCACAATTTCCATCTCAATGCAACCGAGTACTATATCAAAAAAGACACAAAATTTTATTTCACATGTCAAAACATGTAAAATTGCATTATTAGACAGCAAAATACGTCGCACGGTTGTTTACGTTAAATGTAATTTTCATTTTTTCAAAGTGTGAACGTTTACCGGCTGTTTACTGGGATGCATCGCAGGGTTCAATTTATTTTACCTTGCTGTCATGTAAAAAAATCTGTACTATTCTGTACTTTTTTACAAAAATCTGTAATCTGTACCGTACAGAATCTGTACCAAAAATGCTTCAAAAATCTGTACCTTTCCAGATAAATCTGTACTTGTGGCATCACTGGTTGTGTTGATAATCAAGCGAAGAAATAGTTGAAGATAACTCAACAACTAACAGTTCGGGTTATGTGAAACAAAATTACCATTAAGGCAATTCACGTCATTCACCAAATGTGTCAGTTTCATTATCTTTCTGCAGATTTGCCGTCATACGGTTCTCCGGAAGTTCTCACGTTACTCATGAATTTGTCTATGATAATTTCCTGCTTCCTGTTGGGGAAAATTTTTAACCCCACCTACGGATCCTGAAAGATATTTCAACGCAAGAAAGAAAGCTCCGGATGGGGGGAAAACTTTTCGCTTCAGCTACCCCTCAGTTTTAGGCCATGTTCCCATGACTCCCACAGTGCAGAACTATTAGCAAAATGTATAATATTAATGAATGAGCAACTTTCTGTGGATTTCACAAAAGGCGGGTAAAGGAGCTGTGGGGTTTTGCAAGAGCTGAAGAGAAAAAAAAACCCTGAAAACTGAGCAGCGAAAATTAAATTGAATGGCAAGTTTTGCCGCACATAAAACGCTAAGTGAAAAGCCAGCAAAGAGCTGCTGTGAATAGAAAAATACTCTCAATGGAAACCGAAATGTAAATGCAATTAAAACATTATTGGAGCGCTTGGGTGTAAAGTTTGGTTTAATAATTGTTTGATGGCAATAATAAATATTTTTCACTCAATAGCATACTGATGAAGCAAGCTGCGAGAGCGTTTCAGGTGAAATAACATGTTCAGTAATCAGTACGATACTCGGAATTATTCGAACTCAACTCAACAGTGCAACTGAATAAATACACAAATCACATTAATCATATTTCCTACATGTAGATGGATTTCAACTGCAAATATCAAATACAGATACGATGAGTAACAACGAATATGAACACTTTGGATGGATAGATATTCTAGACTGATCCAATCATATCTCAATCTTATATGAAATGGTTGTAAAAGTCCATAAAAACATGGAGTGCTTCCTACCCTTTCTAAATTTTATTATAAAGGTTACAGCCGGTTCAAATTAGGTATGGATTGTTCTCTTTTTTCCCAGGGTTCTGCGAAAAAAAATATTTGTTGATAAATATCACTGCACATGTGCCTAACCTTATTTTTTCTGCAACCAGCATCCTGTTTGATGTCAATCAGAACCGTGAATAGTGGCAGAATCTGGGAGAGTAATTCAAACCATCTATGGATGCGTAGGTATAGAGAAAAGTATTTGGTCTGGAAATTAAAAGAGACCTCGTAATTAGTGGTAGTGCCAATGTGTGTTTGCTCTCAACTCTTACTGGTCTCATGCTAAAATGGATAATGTTTCGTCAAACATCCACGGAAAAAAAATCTTCCCAAAATCGTCAATAAAGTGCCATGAATGCTGGAACAGCCACGTTTTTACGTTACGAAAACAGGACTATGATAAAAAATCATGGCTTTAATAATTATGTTCAATTTTCCTTTCAGTAATGCCCTCGTAACGCTTTTATTAGTGTTAATAATTGTGTTTGTTTTGTGAACTTAAATCATGTTTCCCGCCATGTCATTACCAAATCGATTTTCCGTACGTGAACTGGTTTACAACGTTATGAACATAATTCACAAAATCAAAGGTTGACTGATGGTTTTATTAATAGATTTAGGAACATTAGTTCATAAAATCAAATCAATCTGGATACCTTCTCGTGAACTATTTCACGAAACTCGGAATTTTATTCATGAATCCATACAATCCTCGTGAATTAATTCATGATTCTTAATATATTAGTCATCAAATATTATTGATCTATTCGTAAACTGGTTCATGATTCCTAGGATAATACCAAGGGATACAACAAGCCAAAATAGTGACACTTAATCAAGAATTACTTCGATTTTTTCGAAATAATTCGGTAATGCGTCGATTACATTGGTAATCAATAATAAGCAGGGTAATTGTCTGTATTCTTAAAATAATTCGCGTAATGGTAAAGTAATTCATTACTACAAGACCAATTCTATTTTGAATTTCACATTTTTGCTTTAAATAGTTTTTGGTTATTCCAAATATGAATTTCACATTACATTTTACTTGCGGTTTAGGGGAACTGTGCCTACGACAGACACCTTATAGTTAAATAGCAAATGCGACTCATCGATTGATGCAGTGCTCGCAAATTGTACGCCAACCGTGATTTGAGATCACATATCATCAACATAGTAACTGATATTAATAAAATTTCAAACTGAAACTGATGTTTAAAATGGTTATTAAAATGAAGCACAAAATCAACATTTCAAAACTGCTATGGGTAAGATGGACATGTGGTGTTGGTAAAGATGAAGATAGGACAACGGCATTCTGCTGTGTTTCACCCAAGAAATATGCCCATCTTTCCCCATCCTATTGTGTCCGTCAGTCTTTCCAAATGAACATCGTACACAATGTTCGCTCTGGTTCTGTGCTCATATTAAACCTACGCTTCGTGTACAAACTCAAACACGCTATTTCATACCAAAACACGTACACATGTTTGCCTGCACAACCGAACCCCAGTTTTCCCTTTCTCACTCTCATCATCACTGACGTTCAGAGCTTGGAAAACGAACATGCCGAATAAGAACAAACGCTGTTCATTCGCTATTCTGTTCAAATATCTATGAGCACCAGAATCATTCACCATCCAGTTGCTGAGTTGATGACCGTGGTTCCCTTACACCGAAACCAGTGAACCACTATTCTTTTGGGTTTCTTTTAAAAGCGTATACACATCAGTAATCATCGTTCGTTAGCTTTACCATTCGTATGTATTGCTACTGCCGATGACTGTTCACCATATCTCGTATACTGTACATAAACACTTCCACTCTCTTCGCTAGAGAGCGAAGAGTCGTGAGACTCGTGTGCACACAGATGTTATGTATAGTGCATGGAAAAAAGACTTGAAGGAAATCTCTCCTGCTCTATGGGCAACGCTAGAAGATTTGTTTCTCATTCTATTTGGTTGATTTGTTCGTTGTACACGTGTTGCATTTTGTGCCTGATAATTATTACCTCAATAGACATGGCCACTAAAAGAAAAATAAATTCTCCAGGTGAACCCACTTTGAAACAAAAAGTGCTTAGTTTTGTCAGGGAAGAAAATGGTATTTTTTACTGTGAAGTTGATAAAGAATGTAACCATAAGCAGTCGTCCTTTAACCAACATAATTTTGCACGTCACGTGAAGGCATATCACCCAACAGTGTACAATATTCTGGAGTTGGGCAAAGAATGCAATGAGAATATCAGTCGTGTTGTGAAAAGTACGAGAAAAATTGAAGAGTCTGCTCTTGTCAAAGTGTCCAAACAGCGGGTTCTAGGCGGTGTAATTAAACTGGTTCAGTGGCGTAGTAGCGGGGGGGGGGGGGGGGGTTTTGGGGACGAAACCCCCCCCCCCGAAATATTTTGGAGAATTTTACAAAAATTCAATATGTTAAACAAAAATATACCTAAAATTTTACATAAAATTCTCAAAGTTTTATTTGCTAAAGTTATCTTGTGAAAATATTTCCTTGTAGTAAAAATTGGCTGCAGACTCGACACCTACCTGACGGCACGGTGTGGAGGCTAGCTCAACCGCCGAGGACTATACCAAGTAGATCGCGGCGAAGCGAGGAGCTGGGAGCTTATTGGTTCACGAAACGGATATCGGTACCGAGAGAAATTTCGCCATATTCTGTAGTCCTTGACTGACGGCGACCATGGACTGGAGAGTGCGAGAGAAGTATCCCCATAGAGACCACCAGGCGATTCGCTACCGCATCAGCCAATGGAACCCTGCTGCAGCAAGAAGAAGGACGGGCCGCAAGCTAAAGTGGAAGACGAAAGACTTTAACGAAAACCTAGTTACTTCGGCGAACAACGTAATCAAGTACGTTGATGCGGCTGATCTAACAAGAAGGATTGTGACGACTTGTGACGATACAATGTCACGAAAACTAGGGCCATGCAGTAGACGGCGTACACGCTTCTTGTCTTAGAGCCAGAAGGCAGGCTCAGATCGTAAGAACGGAGAGTGAGAGAGGAGCGCAAGCGACGTTTCGAGAAGGTAGGGACTCTTTAAAACGGGAGATCAAGCTTAGCAAGCCAATTGCCATAAGTAGCTGTGCTGAGAAATAAACGCCAATCCCTGGGGGACGCGTACTGAGTCGTCATGACGAAGACGAGGGTCCGTCGACACCAGCTGAAATATACCCGGGTAAGCTAAAGATAATCGTTGAGGGTCTCTTCCCGAATCACGATTCAACTACCTGTTCACCGACACCGTACGGCGAAGAAGAAGGAGGTAACACAGCCGAGTGGTAAGTGACTAACGACGAGCTCAAAGAAGCGTCGATGTGACTAAAATCAGAGAAAACCCCCTGTCCGGATGAAATACCAACCGTGGCGCTGAAAGCTGCGATCCTGGCATATCCGGACATATTCAGGATGCTACTGCTGAAGTCTTTAGATGATGGTAATCCCCGAAATGAGGAAGGTGTAGAAACTGATGTTGCTGCTAAAGTCAGGGAAGTCACCGGGCCATCCAGCCTCGAATAGACCAATGCTGCAGCGTGACATAAAAGAATGAGCCAGTTCCTGAAGAGCTACTACCAGAGTAGAGCACTGCTGTACCAGACGAACAAACGGGCAATATGCAATGCGAGTCACAGCGGACGTTCCTCAGGGCTCCAATCTCTGTCCAACACTTTGGAATGGGATGTACGATGGGGTCTTAACACTGCGGCTTCCCAGGAAAGTGAAAATCGTTGGTTTCGTGGACGATGTGTCACTAACGGTGAGACACTTGAAGAAATGGAGGTGTCGGTGACGGAGACAATGAAACCGCGAAAAGCTGAACAGGACGCTTCGACTGCTGGTCGTACGAGTTGCGATCGTGTACCGGAGGCAGTATGCCTTGTCGCCGAGATGATCCCCATCTACATTATCCTGACGGAGGATATCAAGTGCTACAAACAATGAAAAGCCAGAAACGTGAGGAAGATGATGAGAATCGATTCGATGGTAACGTGGCAGCAGGAATGGGACAATACGGAGAAAGGAAAGTGGACCTACCGGCTCATCCAAACCTATCGGCGTGGGTCAATAGAAAGCACGGAGAGATGACCTTCCACCTGACACAGCTCCTACCGAGCCACGGCTGCTTAAGGAGTATCTTCATCGGTGTGGGTACGCAACGTCAATACTGTGCTTGGAGTGTGAGATCGTCGAGGAGACACCGGAGCGTCTTTGAATGTCCGAGGTTAGAAGTCTTTGAATGTCCGAGGAGAGTCTTTGAATGTCCGAGGTTTGGAGTGATGTGCAGGGAGCTACTTAAAACGGTCCTCATCATCATCAACCCGGATAATGTAGCCTACAGAATGACAAGCAACGTAAAGACGTGGAACGCAGTAAACAGAGATATGATGTAGATCAGTGATTCTCAACCAGGGGTCCGCGGACCCCTAGGGGGCCACGAAGTCATTGCTGGGAGTCCGCGAAGAAAAACATATTTTCCGAGTGCATATTGAAATTGCAAGTCATGTTTCCTAACAAATTGAAAATAACATATTGATAGCATACAAAATTGATGTTTAACTATGGGAGTCCGCAGCAACCCAGTGTGATATCTAAGGAGTCATTGGTACGAAAAAGGTTGAGAACCGCTGATGTAGATCATGACCGTCTTACAACGGAATGGACATCGAACCTCCGAGGACTAGTCGAGTAGACTGCAACAGAGCAGCGAGTATGAGTCGTCGAAACGCCAGCGAACCGGACGTCACGCTCCATGCGGATTCGTCAGACCGACCACGGCACCCCACCGGTTGTTCCGATAGAAAATAGCGAAAACCAAAGAAGAATCGATATTGGGAGACCTTTTTTCGCCAGGGAACTCTCCGGTAGCGTAAGCTAGATTCACCGCTGGGGACTAGACTGAGTAGACAGCGACGAGCCACCACTAGTCACGGGTCATCGGCGCACGAGTGCACCGGACACCCTGCTTCACCAGAATCGCCGAACTGACCTTGGCACCTAGCTGATTAGCTCGATCTCGGGAGAACTTCTCGCGCCGAGGAATTCTCTGTCGGAGTAGGTCAGGTCCATCGTCGGGGAATAGACCGAGTTGTTCGCGAACAAGTTGAGGAGCTGAATGAATCATCAAGGAAGTAGTGCTAAATGGCCCAAGAAGAGAACTAAAGAGCTTAAAGTAGTTGGGGTGCTAAATGGCACCGGCCACGGAGCCAAAGGGCTCAAGAAGTTGTAGTACTGAAACCAAATAAGAATCGGTATCGGGAGAACTTCTTTCGTCTGGGACCTCTCCGTCAGCGTAGTCAGATTCACCGCCGGGAACGAGACCGCGTAGATCGCGACGATACACCACCAGCCGCGCCGGGGCTCCAGCAAACCGGATGCCCTACTCTACCGGAATCGCCGAACTGCTCGCAGCACCTGGCTCGTTGGCTTGCTTTCGAACTTCTCTCGCCGGGGAACTTTTCGTCGGAGTAGGCTAGATCTATCGTCGGGGACTAGACCGAGTAGTTCGCGAACCAGTCGGAAGCTCAACGAGGAAGTGGTACTGAATGGCACAAGGGAACTGAAGGGCTCAGTAAATTAGACAGTCTGAAATTTGCCGCCCAGATTGTCCTCGTAGGGGAAGAGCATTAATTCTATACCAACAGCTTTACTACCTTGACTACCCAAATCCGTTCCCTGAGGTTTTGAACATTTTTTTCCTGCTCAGAATGTTTTTGAACATTTTTTCATATATATACAAAAAAAATTCATATCCCCCCCGAAAAATTTTCTTACTACGCCACTGAACTGGTTACAAAACATAGTTTGCCATTTAATGCCTTAAGTTGGGATGGATTGCACGATATCATTGACCATCAATTGGCACCGTTTAACATTAAATTGAATAACAAAAATATTGGGAATTACGTTGGAGCTTTGCGTTTAGCAATTGACAAATTGATTTCTGAAGAGGTAAAAGGAGAAATAGTATCTTTGAAGTTCGACACCACAACAAAACGGTACCGCAGTGTATTGGGTTTAAATGCTCAGTTTTATAAAAATAATATATTGGTTAAACGAACTCTAGGTAAGTCAAATTTTTTAATAGAATGTTTCAGTTTTTCATCTCGTTAATTAAAAATTTGTTATGTTCATTCCTAAGTTATAATCACTGTGTTAGTTTTGATATTAGTAATCTTCGGGAAATTCATTAAAATAATATTGAACACACGTTTTATCCCACATTTAATGAGTAATTATCTGAACTGAAATATAAATATTGTGCAACTTCAGTTGCCCGAAAAACAATTTCATAAATTTATACTTCATTAAGGGGTTACATACTTTTTTTCTTTTTCCATAAATCGAAAGAAAAATTTACTTTATCTGAGGGTACAACTCCTTGAGAATATTTGCTCAAATTTTCATAAAGATCCGATCAATAGATCGAAAATTGCAGCGCTTCGAAGCACGCCTCCTTTATCAAAACCTGTGACCACTTGAAATTTCCAACTCGAATATCTCGAAATGTTTTCTTTTTTCAAAAATGGATTTTCCGTGATCACGTTTGCCAAACAACTACCTAACCAATGTTTTTAATTTATTTTTTTGAATTGTTTGACCTTAACGATTCCTTTTTTGCGTATAAATGTTTTTTTTGCAGATAAGAACTTTTTTGATGCAATTTTAAGAGCTCGAAGCATCGATTTTTTGGGAAAACGTTTCCGGGTGCAGGTAGAAATTATTATTTATTCAACTAATCGTTTAAGTACCGGAAATTCTGCTATGCTAACGCAATTTTTTGAGATTTCAGCGCAAACCGGGGGAAACACCATAACTGCACCAATTATCAATATGTTTTATAAACTAATGTTTATTTTTTCACTAAAAATGTACTATGAAAAGAACTGAAACTTTGATGTAAGAAAAAAAATTCTCCATAACTTTAAAAATTTCAAACATCCCTTTATTTTTTCCAGCCCGGGGACAACTTGACAGATAGTGCTTGTTTCATATGTGTACCACTAATTTGATGGTGGCGCTAGTATGCCTTCTCCGTACGAGTACCACGAACAACGAAACGAAATAGTTTCAAGAGAAAAGCGTGTTTCGTTACGTGTGTTATGAACGTCGTCAAAGCAGCAAGAACAACATTTAGAAAAAGCGTATTCAAAAATGTGGATAAAGAAAACAATTATTAGAGAATAAACTTATCCCTAACTGGAAACTGTCAGCAAGGTACATAAATCTTATTATAAATTTAACTGGAAGTCGTTGTTTTTTTTTGTTTTATTGTTGTGTGAAGTGTGTAATCATTTGTGCTTTTTGCCCGAGAAATATGAATGAAAATCATTTTGGCCAATGAAAGTAAATCACCAAGCCTAACAATTCGTGAACATATGACATCTTGTTTCAAATTAATTAAGAACGTCAAGAATTCTATAATTTTGTTTGGGAATATAAACGAAATATGTAGGATTTTCTACACAGTTAGCAAAATTGGTTTTGGATAGAATTTGAGCGCTTTTACCAGAATTCTGGCAGCAAACTGGTATTGCCCGGTTTTAGAATGCTGCCAGGAATTACAATTATTTTCGACTCTTGCCAGAGTTTTATTCGACTTTTGCAATAATTCTGTCCAAAAGATTTTGCGATGGTTTTGGTACGGATGCCTTCAGAATTCATTTCGTATATTACTCAGCTCCAGCCCGACAGAAAACTAATTGAATCACGTCTACCGGAGTATTTCATGTCGGTTCGATCTCGAAGATTTTCGGAAATTTCAATATAAGTGGAAGTGGCTCGATTTTGAAAACCATCTTCTTGTATTTCTGAAAATCGATTTATTTTTCTTGGATTTTTAGATCCAAAATGGAATCTATGTTTCTGTTAAGGTATGGACAGTTTTCAATTTGAACAGCGAAATAAATTTGGTGATAGAAATGCTTAAATTGTTCATTTTTTACAGCTATAGAAAATAATAGATGGGATGCGTCTTTTTTAAATTTTGTTCCATTCCAGCCGCCATGACATCACCAAATCACCACAAAATTTGCCTATGAGTTCAATATATGGGAGCTGTCAAGTTGTCCCCGGGCTGATTTTTTCTCACAAAAAGGTATGTAACCCCTTAATAGTGACAGCTCAAATAGGCTGCTTTTATATTCAGGCATAGTTGTTAGTGAAAACACGTAGCGCTGTGCATTTCAAAAAAAAATCTATTAGATCCTCCCGCTCATAGTGTAGATTTTGACAGATTTTGAAAAATTCTTATAGGCATGGTAGAGCTTCACGAGCGACATTCTGCAATTAACTTAACTAAAAAGATTGAGGAGATTTATGAGCGATTTGGGATTAAATCATGGCAAATATACAGTGTTACTGTAGACAATGCACGGAACGTTGTGGCTACTGGACAGTTACTAAAAGAATCACAGAAAGAAGATTACAGCGAGTTGATGAATGAATCATATTAACATTCCGGCCGATCGTATTAACATTCAAGAACTTGAATGTACTCGATGTCGTGCCCACACATTCAATCTCGTAGTAACCGATAATACATTTGGAATCCACAACAATGCGACTTCTGCCAATATTTCCAAGATTATCGAGGTGGTAAAAGCTTATCGCCTTGCTGAATTCAAAGAGTCTTTTGAACTCAAACAACAAAAATATCCTCCAATTCCAAATATCACCCGATGGGGAACGTGTTTTCTATTGATGCAAGTTTTGAAAGATGGGCGCATGTTTTTTGATAAACTGGGTACAAATCATTCAAAACTAAGTAAGAATTTTTAACATAACATTGTTCGCCATGAAACAATCTGCCGTTTTTTCTCAGATCTATCACCATATTGGGATTTTGTGAACGAGTTCAATGAAGCATTTGCATCTCTTTATGTAACAACTGTGCATGTGCAAAGTCTTGATTGTACGTTAAGCCAATTTTATTTGGAATGGCATACCGTTTTCGGAAAGGTTTCTTCAATATCTTCGACCAATCGTTTCAAACAGAGAATACTCAACTCCATGCAAAAGCGCCAAATGACAATTTTCAAGAATCAAGCTTATCGAGCAGCACTCTACATGGATCCGAGGTTTGTCTACAATGGCTCGACTCTATTTACTGCAAACGAGAAAGAATCAATAATAGTAAGAACATTTCATTACTATAGGTTATATGCACGTTTTAGAAAAATAATATTGTCAGCAATATTTGTTGGGTGTGTGGAATAAATTTAACATTCGTGGTAACACGCAAGTTGCAAAGGCCAGCACATCCCAGGATCCTGGACAACGTTCGACGGATGATTTCGATATAGATAAATACGTATCTAGCCATTTCGGAGAGGGAAAAGAAGAGTCAAAACAGCTGAGAACAATATAGAGTCAGTACTACGCAATATACAGTACCAACGACGGCAATCTGCTTCGGACTCCAATTTCAAAATAGTTGACTATTATTTTAAACAGAAAGTGTACAATTGTCGCATCTGGGATATTGTTAAGATTGTGTTTTCCGCAGCATCTACTCAAGTTTCAGTAGAGAGAGATAATTCACACTTCTCATTAGTTTTTACTCCATATCGTCACACAATTGGCGAGGAAATGCTAGAGAACATCATGCAGATTAAATTAAATGAACCGCTAATCCCAGCGGCACTTTGTGATGCTTTAAATAAATCGGACAACTAGCGTATTGCCGAACTCATTATATAACAATCAAAGAGGAATAAAATAATCAGTCTAATATTTCGAATTTTTCTTCTCAACCGAATATTCTGGCCTTACTTATCAAGTCTATTCAGAATTTGAATTGAAGTTGCTAGTTAATTCATGAGAAAAAAACTTCACAAGGTAAGTTGCAGCGTAGATAATCGAAATAAATAGGCGTTATAGGTAACGTTTGCATAATGCGATATATGTTAAATCTTACTTCAATGAAATTTTCTAACCGTCTATACAACTGTTTGTAACGAACAAACACAGACAAACAGACATAACTCTTTGAACAATTATTCAAAATTTCTATCGATCACATTTATACGATCTTTCCTTCTTGCCACTAGCGCAACCTATCGTCATTCCTGCTCAACGTTTTATTGACCTTATCAAAGAAAGCGACGCTGCGCTAGTTGCCATTAACAGATAGAAGATTCGTAATGAAAAAAGTTTCAGGTACGTGTGTTAGCCATCATAACGAGAACGTTACGTATACCACATCTACTTGCCAAAATTAACTAGATAGACGATCTGATCATGGTACAGCAACAATATGATATCGAATCGATTTAATTCAACGAATAATTCCTGAATGTATTCCTGTCTGAAACCAATATTGCATGTGTTATTCGATCTTATTTGTGTAATGCTCAAACTAGCGCAAATATGGTAGTTTTTATTCACTGCGAAAAAATTAGGACTGATATTGCCGGAAACCGTAATTTGGCCATAATATGGTTGTTATTGGAATGATTATGGAGTTCTCCAACAACTATCCTCAGTACAACCCACTTTACTGTTTACAAAGCAACAGTAATCGAAACATAAAATGTAGAACTAATTTTCAGCCAACCTTATTCAAGCAAGTTAATACAAAAAGCGTTGTTTATTCTTTTCCTTTTCGGTAAAATTCACTTTGCCTAATAATCATTGTATTAGAGTGTAAAAATGACATTAAGCAATAAATAGTTTCAATGCTGCCAGATGTAAGCCCCACACGGATCGAGACTAATTGTTTCAACCTTGTTTTCACTTTCTGTCGGACAATGGAACTTCTTAAATCTTTGTTTGCACACAGTGAGGTACTTGAAACCCTATGCAATATAATGCGCTGCTCGAAATCATAGGGTGGGTGCTCCTATAGTTGAGGTGTACCAATAGTTGCAGTAGTGGGTTATACGCCTAACTAAGATACCAACCATCAACAAATATTTTTTTATCGATTCATCGCACTAAAATTATGCGACAATAAAACTGTTATCCTTGAAATTTGCTCAAATAACTATTGAAAAAAATTATTTTCTTAGAATTTTGAGCTCCCTTGCACCTATAGTTGATGTAGTGTACCTATAGTTGCAAGTCCCATAAGAAAGCAATGGGATTTGCAACAATAGGAACCGAAATTAGCGATTGCACCACTATTGGTACATGTGTTCCTATAGTGGTACAAGCGGTTTTGAATACATAAATTGGTTACTAAGCCATCTTTATATTTTTCCTATGAGGTAGGGACTGAAAGCTTTCATTTAATGTAATTACATTGCCCATAGGTCTATTAATCGATTTTTTATCAAAAGTTTTCCTTAAGCATGCGACTATTGGTACATCCTCCCTAGTTGCATTTTTCATCTTACAGATAAGATACAATGATCTGAAATCCAAACGATTTCCCGCCTGGAAACCGAATGATTTTCATATTGTCGAACTTTCTTTGCTTTGACATAACACAGACTCGTACCTTCAACCAATTTAGTTATTTACCAGGCTACTATGTACAAGCTTCTAAATATGACTAGTGGCGCCATCATATTGAGTGCGGCGTTTCTGCACACTAACATGTTTGTAAAATAACTGTTTTCAACATGAGCGATGGTGCGTTTTAGAGTGTTATGTCTGTTTGTCTGTGGAACAAAAATAAATGTTTAAATATAATATTACAAAACCATCCGATATATTACATTGTGGAATAATTGATCCCAAACTACCTATCCTCAACCCCCTTGCGGCACGTAATATTTCAACGTAACAACTCAGTGACGAGAAATGTATAGTATACGCGCGCATAGTTCTAGATCCTCATAGAACTGAAAACCACAACGCACTGAAGTTTTTCCAAATTCAAATTCTGGAATATGTACTGAATGTGAATGATTCAGTAACCAGAAGAAGGCTGAACCATGTATACCATTAAGCCACCAATATAATAAGCGATTTGTATTTAAGAGATTTGAGAATATTGCTACGCTCTCTTCACACGATGCTCACCACTATATAATTATATAAGGACGCGTTCATCCGCTTGCATGTATGAGAGCATTCGTTATCGCTGCTGTTTTCTTATGTTGTGTCTTCACAGGTAATAGCGGCACCTCAGCCAGTCAGCGTGAGCGCTGTAGTTGTGCCGAGCAGTTTCATAGTTCGTTCAGTTCAATTTTGAATGAATGGTGAAAGCTCTGCTGACGTTGCCTCTTTTTGCCTTTGTGCGAATCGTTCTCATGTACGCACCCGATGTACGTACACGGATGTTTGAACTAGAGTTTGCACATCGTTCGCTTGGGTTCGATGTTCGAGGCGAACCTGTACATCAATACGAAGCATGCTTAAGGTTAAACGCGAGCACGAAATTTTGTACACAAGAACAAACTTGTCGATGTTCATGGAAAGACATGACAAAGCTATCCAAACATCGAAGTGCTTCAGTCGGGAAAAAATCCTAACACTAGTGAGAACAATCTGGAAGCAAATGCTGTTCCAGGAGTATGCCAAAGAGATTCTCGTCATTAGCAGGAATCAGAAGGTTCCCTTGGAGAAGCGTGAAATATTGGATTCGAACAGTAAACTAATTAAGCTTACACCGTTCTTGAACGATCGCTGATTTTTTTACGTTTGGAAACTAGGAAGGCAAACGGCGAGCATCTACCGTACGATTTCAGATTTCCCATCATCGATATGGTACTCACCTCGTAGTCGATCATAGTGATATCATTGATAATACAAACACCACAGCAAGCTGCGGTCAACAAGATGAAGCAAAGGCAAAGGTGCTCTCAACGCTGGAGAGTATTGATGAATCTGTGCACGGAAGCAACCGCACAAACCAGCTTCTAAAAGTTTGTTGGTTTTAGGTTAGAGTTCTCTGTCCAACAGTTTTACCAAAAAAGCATTTTTCGTAACATATTGTGTTATACATTTGGTCTCGTTGCTGGTTAAAATAACAGAAAATTATTACAAATAACAAAGCGGAATATAGATTTAAAATCTTTTTGTTATGTGTTTCTGATTGGGATTACAACGGGTTAGGTGCATGTGTCTTTTATCTTCTCATCAACCATAGGGTGACCGGCATCTGGAATGCCATTGTCCCGAACACAAGTTATCCTAACGAAGACTTTAAACATGTTGCCAAATTTCATACTAATTCTATAGGCCATTTAAGATCAAAATGCCCATATCAATAATTTATCCAAATGTTGTAGTTTTTCAAGATATTTTAAATTTTAAAAACAATTATTCCGTTTGATTGCGACCTTTTCATAAGTTATTCGCGTCACCTATGTTTCTCAGAGATGGCTGGACCGATTTGCACAAACTTAGAACAAATAAAAGGTACAACCTTCCCATCGGCTGCTATTGAATTTTTTGTTGATTGGATTTCTGGTTCCGGAGTTACGGGTTGAAGAGTGCGACCACCAGAGTTAAAAATATTCAAATTCATTGAATGAAAATTGATCATAGTCAGCCGCATTCATTTTCAATATTCAGTGACGCAGCTGAAAACATCAAACGAACAAACCGCCCATTCATCCATGCAGATTTTCATTCGTCTCCGATTATTACACGAAGCGACCGTGCAGCAACGAATCAAACGCATCAAAGTAGGCCCTGGCATAATGTAAGCGATGATGATTGTTGTTTCATATGCTTTATCTGCATTTGAAAACATTTTCCTAGATAATCAGTGAAATGAATATATTGTACGACATTCAACTGAATGAATAAGGATGGATATTTGATTGAATATTTTTTCTATTCACCGCGAGTGGTGTCAGGTTCATTTTCAGGCGTCAAAAAAGAGCTTCGATTATTTTTAACTCTGGCGACCACACAGCAAATTCCCATATAAACTGAAATGGAAAATTCTCAAGGGGGGGAGTAAGGGAAAATTTCAAAATCGAAATTGTATGTATGGATGTCAAATGACTTTAACCCTTTCATGCCCAACTTTTTTCTAGTGAATGTAGGGTTTCAAAACTATTTTTCATTGAAAACGGTGGGGTCAAGAAACACGAAAAGTCTATTTTTATAAAGATAGGTGCTTCCATGACAGTGCTAGAATCTGGTCAATTTTTACCTTCCACTCAATACAATTCTCCTAGAATAATTACAATAGTTCAATTACATGGAAAACGTAGCCAACGACAGACTAAATTGATAAGTTTTATCAGTTTTCAATAATATTGCACCATAACGAAGATATATGAAAAAATAATTTTCCGTCGTCAACGTAAACTGTCCCTGGCAGCACTGCTCCACCGGAATCCAATCAGACTAATTGCAATAACTTCTGTTCTAGAGCTGATCCTTGTAACTGTTAAAACTCAAATTAAAGGTAATAATCACATTAATGAGCCTTACTTGTTTTTGTGAGTAAATATCGTCTCAATCAAAGGTTATTGCTGTTAAAAAACATTGTTGTCCACAAACAACATGAGCATGAATGAGTTAAAATGCATGAAACGTTGAGATTTGATGTAATATCGAAAAAAATGACAAAAATTGACTTTTTTGGCTGCCACATTTTTGCCTTTTTCATAAAGAAAGGTTATGCAGTCGCTCTAAAAATCGTCAACCTTATCCCGGCCCCTAATTTTTTTGGCTTGTATAGGCTTAGGTAGGCGTATGCAGTAAAGGGTTGCTACTTTAAAATTATAACTAGTTTAAAATTTCTTAACGGATCTTCCTCCTTGATTCGCCGCTGGTTACACCATTGTATTGAACATAATGAGCCATGGAATCATAGTTTGGACAAATCAGAAAGGCACAATTGCACCACTAGGTTGATTAAAACAGGTTTTTTTGAACAAATTGTTGGAAATACGTTTCTTTTGAGCTGTCAACATCTATAAAATATGTGTATTCAGTAGACCGTAACAAATTAAGATTTAGTATTTTAATCCAACTTGTTCATTACCTTTAAGGTTTCAAATATTCAGAACAGCCGGAATTTTGGAAGCTTTCGGCTATTATTTTTACTCCGAATAATTGTTCCTGAAATCGTTACTCAATTGAATTGTACATTTGGGTCTAAATAATTTAGAAAATCTTTCAAAACAGTTGTCACATCAGCCGATTGTCGACCTTTTAAATGGAATTATCTATTAGAACGAAATATATTTCCAGAGGCCGCATGCCGAAAAAAATCGAAATACATGTTATAATTTCACCAAACAGAACAGTACCGGTATAGTCGATGCAAAACGGCCTAGTGCCATTCGGGATTAAACTTCCTTCCTGTAAGAGAGTCGGTCTCGCTGGGTTGTGCCGGGCACGGTTTCGGTGTACTTAACCTAAATTTAGTCCAGCAGCGTCGAGGTTCATAAACTACGATTGTCTAACAGTAGGTAGGTACACAGCGAAGAGAATTATTGCTACCCTGCTGGTAGATTTACTGTCCCGTGGGAATATCAATCATGGATGTACTGAATGTAGCTTATTGTTTAGGTCAAGCGAACAGCAGCTGCTCGAATGTTGGCGATTTGGTTGCGGTTCAGCGGTGGCTCTGCTTACGGCTTACGGCAATGGGAGCGAGTAGGAGATGCAAATCAGTAGACAGTAGCCTGCACAAGTGTACATAATTATTATAGGCGGTTAGCTAGGCTAGACCTTGAATTAACGTTGTTGTGCTGGGCATAAATCGAACGAATGAATAATACATTCGTGTGGTGGTTGCTTGTCGATTTTCGAACATGCATAAATGATTAATTGTATCGGTTGGGTTTGCATTGGAAGTCTTATGTTGTTTTTGCTGGAGGCTAAAATTGAGCCAGCTCGGAACACTTACCCAGTTAGAAGCTATATTCATTTAAATCTTATCTTATCTTATCTCGAAGACAATAGTCGTACTGGGATGAAAACAAGCCGGGCATAGAAGTTTTATTTTCCTAAAAAATATCGATTTCTTTCTTTTTTCTTCTTGAAATATTAACATTTTAGGAATTATTATTTTAAAATCATCTCCCTTCTGAAAGAAGAAAATAAATAAATTTTGGTTTGAGCACTTTAAGGAGAAACGAACAATGGGACAAAAATCGAAAACGAAAAAAGCAGTTTTTCCACATAATTTGTCAGATCTGCATGAAAATCAATCAGCTTATGTAGAATATTGCTACAGTACTGCTGACTGATTTTCATGAAGATCTCACAAACGGTGCGGAAAAAAACTGCTTTTGTCGTTTTCGATTTTTGTCTGTTTCTCTATTCAACCTTAATCGTGTTTTTCTCGAAACCATGTCTTCAAATCGATACCATGGATATCTTAAGAACCGCTTATAAATTGATCTAGTCTTTGACCCATCCTTTTTGGAACATTTTAAAGTGCAAGTAGTATTTTGATGCCAGCAAACACGATTTTTAAAAGAATTTTTTTTTTGCTTAAATCCCCTTCATTTTTTCTATAATTTGATGTTTCGAAAAAGGATTTGTTTAGGGCTGACTAATTTAATCAGCTTTTCGAATTTTTCAATTTGATCGTGCGTGCTGGATTGGTATCGCATCCCGAGCAAATACTCATGGGTTCAAACACCACATAGCCCCTTGAAAAGACCTTAAACATGGCCCGTGCCAAAATTCACAACCATCAAGACACCATAAAATGGTCTCAATAACCCATAAATACACCAACATATGGTATTTTATAAGGGATCTACCGGACCATGGTGATGGTGTTTTCATGGGTTGAACCCATTTCAAACACCCATGTCAAACCCCATAAGCATGGGTGTATTATGGGCTTTTCGTTTGTTCGGGATGTCATCTATTTTTTGCATTGGAAAATTTATATGACCGGTGCAGAGTGCCGAAGAGGTTTTCGAATGCAACTAAAAATTGTCATTTAACACTAAGGTGTGTTTAGTAATATGCAAAAAACCACAATCCATTTTGCCCTCCCGTTTTCGAGGAAAAAAAATTGAAAATGTGTCAGAAAACAGTAAAGAACATCTATGTCCCCTTAAAGTGTTGTTCCAGGAGGATCGAGTTAACACACAGTGGTTCCATTTTATATAGAGTGTGGTCCCGGTTATTATAGATGTGTTTTTTTTATCCAAATTGTCAGCAGAATACATTTATCTCATTGATATTGTTTTATCTCTAAAAATTACATTTGTTCTTTATACTTATTATTAATTTCGCAGCGTGCGTCTTTTGTAAAACACGTATTATACTTTTGGTGGCAAAATCCTGATTTGTAAATAGTGAGTTTTAAGATTAAGTAAAACAACAATTGTTCCGAACAGCCTACATGATTTTTTTTATAGATATGAGGTATATAAATATCAAATGTATTTATACGATCTACGGAACTTTAAAGTACCCTTTCCTCAATATAGCTTTCTGTACACTGAAACCTCCAATTACGAAGTCTTTTTACCTAATATTCGATTAACGTAACTTTTTTAACGAACCAAATTCGAAATATCGAACTCTTTTCCAAATCTATTTGAGTACGAACAGTACCGTATGAGGTACACAATTTAAAATATTTTTAGCTAAATATTACTAAAAAAGTTATGCATTTTAGAAATGAGACCAATGCATCAATGCTGGAAATCGATATTTAGGCCTTTTTGAAAACCAAGTTGCCGACTTATAGTTTAGAAAACGCTCTATAACCTCAACAATAATTTCGGATATTCTCGGAAAAGAATCGACGATTGGATGCCAAAAATCAATGTTTAAGCCATTTTGAAATCCATGATGGTGATTTCCAGTTTAGAAAACTTTTTTCCGCCTCAAAAATATGGATATTTTTGGAATAGGAATGACGAGTAGATGACGGAAATCGATGTTTTAGGCCATTTTGAAATTCTAGATGGCGAATTCCGATTTAGAAAACTCCCTATAAAATCAACAATGTGGATATTTTCGGAATGTAATTGACGAGTCAATGACGGAAATCAATATTATGGGCCAATTTGAAGTCCAAGACGGTGAAATCCGGTTTAGAAACGCTCCATAACCTCAATAATATTTTCGGAAAAGGATTGAGGATTGGATGCCGGAAATCAACGTTTTAGGCCATTTAGAAATCCAAGATTATTGCTTCCGGTTCCGGTAGTCCTTAGACACGACCTCATAACCCTTTGATTATTAATCATAAATCTCCAGAGCAAAATTAAAAAAAATTATGTCGTTATTTTTGAATCTTTAAGGTAAAAAAAATACCCCAGAAAGCATTTGTGTACTCCAATTTTTCTTGGATCAAACAAACAAAACAAAATGGAGATTTTCGGAACAAAAATTTCGAGTGAATGACAGAAATCGATACATTTAACTGTTATGTGTCCAACAAAAAACACCTTTAACAGGCCAACGTGAGTACCCGGGTACCCACAAATTGAAATGCTCATAACTATGGTTTTCTTTATCCGATTTGGTCACTTTTAGATTTTTTGGATTCAGGAACTCGTCTACTTTTTGATTTATAAAATTGAACCGGATAAATGGATCCGGTGCTTGGTAATCCGGATTTTACGGGGTAATGTTCCAGTATTAGGGTATGATATGTAAATTTTAATAATGTCCTAGCAATATTAGTATCAAAACTCTTCAAATTGTCTCGGAAGTCTAGTATTTATTGTTACGGGACCCTATGGCAATTTAAAAAAGTGGAATTGGAATGGAATGGCCACTCACGGCCCCACGGGAGCCTGCTCCGGAATGTCCGTTCCGTGTTCAAATCACCAAATGGTTCCAAAACCACGAGATACAGCCTACTGATGCAATTCCAAGAATTTTGATACCCATATTGCTAGTATTCCATTGAAGCTCACAAATAATATCCCAGTACTGGAACCTGCTTCCGGAAACCCGGAAACCGAATGAAGTAACCCGATTTATTTTTACCAAGTCCAAAAGCGGATGAGTTCCTGAATCCAAAACACCCAAAAGTATCGAAATCGGTTGGATATTACCTTAGTTATTGGTTTTTTAGTTTTGTGGGTACCCGGGTACCCACGTCGGCCTGTTACATAGTAAAAAAATTCAGGAGCTCCTCCTAACTCCCCCCCTTACTATATCAACAATATTATTAACCCAAAAGCTTGACTTAGTGAAGTTCTACGATGTCACAAAGTTTCATTTTCCAGCTATGGATAAATATAGGAATTTCTCGAATTGAAACCTAAAATGGTACCCGGGTACCGCGTCGGACACATAACGGTTAATATGATTTTGATGTATAAAATGGCTACTTCCGGTTGACCTAAATTATTGATGTGCCTACCATTATTAGTATTTTCAGAATAGGGGTGCAAAATTAATGTTAGAAATCGATTTTCGATGCCATCTTACAATCGTAAATGGCGGCATCTGTTGAAGCAAAATTTTCTATGACCCTAACAATATGGATATTTTTAAACTAGCTGAGTAGATTCTAGAATCCACAACTCAATATATGACACAACTTTAAAAAATAAATTTGCAACTTTTAGTTGCTATCTGCTCTACAAACCCGGTTCAAAAATATCCATATTGTAAGTGTTTTAGCAAATTTTGCACAACTGGAAGCCGCCATCTTTGATTCCAAAATGACGACACTCGTTGATTTCCATCATCTACTTGTCACGCCCGTTCCAAAAATACCCATATTGTTGCGGTTTTGAAAAGTTTTGCCCAACCGAAGGTTGCCATCTTGAATTTCAAAATGACCTCACTCATCGATTTCAGTCATCTACTTGTTACGCACGTTCCAAAAATATCCTAATTGTTAAGATTTTAGAATGTTTTGCTTAACCGGAAGTCGCCATCTTGGATTCCAAAATGACCATTGTATCTACATACCTGTAATTTATATTCGCCTTGCGCTTAAACTTGCATACTTATTGTATATTTGTTTATTTGTTTAATACATCAACAGACATATCAAAACCCCAATAATGTTGGCCATAATACTAATCTTATGTCTCAAGTCGTACACAAAACAATAGTCATACAATAATTAAAAACAAAGAATAACAAGATCAAGTGTTGTTAACGAATTGATTGAAAAGCGTGGAAAAACGTTTACACAAAGTTTGTCGAGAAATGTTGAAATGCTGAAGCTACCTGGGTAAAAATTCGTTGCAGACCGGTGATGGCTCCATGCATACTAAAATTAGTGCGTCGTAATTGTGACCGGAATATAATGTTGCGGGGGTGTGACGTTTATGTTGATTTGTTCAAAATAGCTGGGGCATCTATACGACCTTGCAGAGTGTCAGCGATGAGCGAAGCTCTTGTGGAATTCATTCGAAAATGTAGGGGCTCTAGTTGAATCAGCTGACATCGGTTCTCATAGCAAGGTAGTCGGGCAGAATCTCTCCATGGCAATCCACGAAGCGCGAAGGTAAAAAGCTACGCTGAACGGACTCTATTCTCTCAACGACTCCACACTCTACTCTTCAGAGCAATATTCTAGGATTGATCGCGATAAAGAGCACTGGAGCGATTTGAGACAATAGATATCCGTAGAATTTTTAGCTATCCTGAAGATGCATCCAAGTCCTCGAAGCGCTTTACCAGCTGCATAGGAGACGTGTTTTTTAAACGTAAGTTGAGAATCTAGAATCACGCCGAGATCATTAACGTGACTGACGCGTTCAATGAAGTTAAAATGAATCGAATCCTTTATCCGTGAAAATTATACTACCGAACACTTCTTTGGGTTCACGCACATGCGGTTCGTGTTGTGCCCATCAGCAAAGACATAAAGCTGCAGTTGGAGAAATCTGCAATCTTCAATTGAACACAGCATGTTAGATGCTGTTGACCATCCGGACATGGAGCCGCGTTGATCGTCACTTAGGTACTGCTTACAGTGAGCCTGAAGAAGTTCCACAATCACCAGCTCGAACAACTTCGAAACAGCACGCAATGATGTTATTCCAAGGTAATTATTGACGTCTCGCTTATTAGCCTTTTTGTGGACATATTCGCGTATTTCCAGCAAGATGGGAAAACTCCTCTAGCAATAGATGCTCGAAAGATGTGAAGAAGTGGAGTAATCAAAGCCTTTTCAGGATAGTTTGATATGCTAAATGGTTAGTGCCTCATTTGTGAATATATTCGCGAATTTTTCCGTAAATAGTGCACATATGTCTCGAGATGTGGTAACTCTGTTTACATTGAAAGTCATAGACGACGGCAGTCTAGATTCCTTGCGCTGCTCGTTCACGTATTTCCAGAAACGTTTAGGATGCGACTTAAGATTACGCTGAATATTTTGCTGATATCGAAAGATAGAGTGTTGACTGGCTGGTTTATATGCGTGGTTGAGACTGACGCAATAGTTTCTGAATGGTATTGTGCGATACTTGATAAATCTCGCGCGGTCGGGTGGAACATACAACGCGCACAGGAACAACTTACGGTCGCCAAGCTCGACAACACTGCCGAACAAATTTACAAGGCAAACCCAAGAAATGTTCTCGACAGCTTTTGCCTTCAAGCTGGAATTAACTGCTACTAACACGCCACCTTCGGTGGATTTTCGGCTATTGTTCGGGCTCCGGTCATAACGAAATAATTCGAGCTTGAGACCAGATAAAAGACATTTAGGCTGGAACAAAATTTATTGAAAAACTTTGGCAAACGTTGAAAGTCACAGTTGCAGTCCAACTGCATTGCGTCAATCGCTGCGCCACAAAGCACATTTAAGCCACCCGCGTTGTTCGAAATTTCAATTATGTACCGATGTTTAAACACATTTTGAATCGAGCTAAAGCATCCATTATCTGTGACTTGAATTGTAATTAAAAACTACATGCGAATATGCCCTACAGGGTTGCACAAACTGTAGATGTAGGACTATACTACTTAATGTAAAATATTGATTTTCATAGTACATTTAGAGTAATAATAAATCAAATATATTTTTTACGCATAGTCTAAGCACAACCAATCAACATCGAATGTTACATATTGAACCAAACCTTCTTTGTTAACAGGTCATTTCATTTGTAGTAGGTGATCGAATCCGATGAAACTTATTTGAGAAGATCTGAAGAAAGAAGACAGAAAACCGTAACCGAACTAAAATCTGGAACTAAATCTTTATAGCACAAGATCAACTTTAAAAAATTGTAAAAACTTTTCGATTGTGACCGGACTGGTGAAGAAAACTCAATTCTTAGACAATATGATTACATTTCATGTGTAATCCAAGCTTTCTAGTTATATTTTGCCGTTGTTATAAGTTTCCTAAAGTACGAATACGAATGTAGCGAATGCAGTGGTCTTAATTATATATCGAAACTATAAATATACAAGAATCGAAAACAATTTTATATTTCGACTTAGAGGCGTTTTTGCAACGGTTTTTCGAGTGGCAGTGCATTCATTCATAAAAGTAGTATGTACCTATTAGCGAAGTCAAAATAGAATAGGCTGAGTGGAAATGAATCACGTGAAGTGAAAATGACTCAATGAATTGATCGAAAGTAAATAATAAACTTTCGTTGTGCTTTTCATCGATCCGCGTAAATTTGTTGCTAAGAAAGTTTTCGTCTTTGCGCAACGAAAGCACAGATTGCTATCATGCAGGTTGCGCAGGCAATCGCTAACAAACAGGGAAGCCACATTGATATCTGTGTTTCGGCCAAAAATTACTTTTGTGATAACTAAAACAGAAAAAAACTGATAAATTTCCGAAAAATCTGGGAAAAATCACAATATTTCTATGCTATATTTCACCCTAAGGAGAAAAATTTGGTAAAAACCAAAATTTCTCACTAGGGTGAAAATTTGTTGGTAAAAACCAGTCTTTGTACAGGAGGGCACAAATCCTTATTTCATACTATGTTGCGTTTCGGCTTCGGCTTGACTTCTGAACACGGAATTCCTAGGACCTGGAAAAGGTAGAAGACTTTGTGCAGGTCCCGTATTCTGGCTATGTGTAATCTAGGAACTGATGTTACCAATTGCGTATTTAATATGCAACTTTCCAGTTTTGTATAAATGATTTGACTGATCATTGGAACTGATTGTATAGCCTCTTTATGAAAACGGAAAAAACGATATTAAAAAATACATCATTTGCTTCAACTTTAAATTGAACCCCAAAACGTTATTTTTCACCTCGAATTGAACATATATATATATATATATATATATATATATATATATATATATATATATATATATATATATATATATATATATATATATATATATATATATATATATATATATATATATATATATATATATATATATATATTATATATATATAATATATATATATATATATATATATAATATATAATATATATATATTATATATATATATATATATATACTATATATACTCTATATATATATATACTAACTATATATACTCATCTCTACTCTCTCACTCACGACACGACTCACTACTATCACTCACTACACTACTACTCTTTATCCTAAGCTACACTACACACTCCACGACTACTCTTTACACACACAAACATCTCTACTCATTACCGCAGACCCCCCCACCACTCTCCCCAACCCTCCGTAGCCACCAGTCACAATTCTCAATATTACGTATTGTGATCATCCTTCCGGCGACATGTCCGTCTTACCCCCACCATATGTCCGTTTCACCCGCAGTCTGGAAAAAGTGCAGATATTTCTTTGTTTTCGATTTCTTTCAAAAAAGATACTTGTTGATTTTTGTAACATAATCCCTCTGGGCACTCGAAAGCCAACATATGGAGCTACAACATAGAGTATTTCATGTTGACAAAAACATGCTTTTACTATGTTTTATTTGAGTATAACCTTAACATGTCCGTCTTACCCCCAGTTCCCCTAACTGATTTGGAATTCTTCTTGCGAATTGTCAATTTTCAACCCTCACACATAATTCAAAAGTCATCATTCACTCGGACAAGACCATGCGTAATTACCCACGCGCATTAAATACCCAGTGGATTAGTTTCCTAGTTGGTCAAATAAACACTAAACAAACAAAAAAAATAGTTTGCTCAGTCTAAATAAATGCCAGCTCGATTGGCACCAACCGGCGGATACGTTTTCCCTTCAGGGTGGCCAAATCTACGGATTTTCCTGTAGATCTACGGATTGCTGTCCTTTGTACGGATCTACGCATTAACTCGTGAAATCTACGGAATTTTCAAAACTTCTTCAGAATTCTACGGAAGTTTAGAAAAATAATACGCATTCGGTTTTTACATCGGAATAGACAAGAATCGCGAATTATATTTCAGCAAAATTTGACTAGTATTCAATCTAGAACATTTAAATTAAAGTTCGTAAAGTTTGTTCATTTCATAATGGACGATGGGGGCTTTCTCTCATGAAGGCAAATGGGGAATACTATTGGTACCTTTGAGCCAATATTAACTATGGGTTGAAAAAATGGATAATTTCTTCGATGATAAACAAATTCTTAAAATATCATCGGACCCTATAACTGAAATTTATTATATTTCTGACGTTAGTGGGACAGATCACCGATGAACTCAGCAGATTATTCGCATCGAGAAATTGTATTATAGGGCAGAAGACTGAAAGTGAAACAAATATTGGGATATTTTGTGGAACCAGAAAACTTTGTTCAAATTTGTGCAGTTACTGAAACAAATTCCAGAAACATTGAACATGTTCGAACAAGTTGTTAGGATATCTTTTTTGAGTTATCTATATTTAAATCCGGAAATTCGATATTAAGCTTTTTACACGAATATTAACCAATACAACAAAGTAATGGCTCACGATTTTAATAGTTGCTCTTTAGAAGACCAACCCTATATTCTGGGAATACAACTTGTGAACTTATTATCTGCTTGTAGATTTCAAAATAGTTTGGATTAAAAACAACCTACATCTTTGGCTATTAATCGTCCGACTCGTTTATGACGCTTGCTGTATTGTAGCTGAGCGATGCACTTCCTGATTTGTTGTTGGAGTGTTCTTGAAAGTGCGATGCCAATAACTGCTGTGCAAAGGAACGCCATTTTCATTAAAAGATCTCGCATGCTTATTGGTTTCTGGGTGACTTAGACACCATTGGAGTCGACCGTAGAGCAGTGGAAGAGGCTTTTGTGCCCTTTAAAAGAGAAGTCTGAGTATTAACTATAGCAAAAATAAAGTAAATTGTAGTTGATAGAGAACCCGGTCGCCAGCACGGAGTCGGTTCCAAGATAGAAATTGATGCGGCAATAGGTTGTCGACAAGTTCATATATCTTGGAAGATTAGCGACATGAGTGACATGTGATAACGCATACAGCCGTGAGATAAAAAGCGGTTTGCAGCTGTAAATGACATCTTCTACGATTTGCGTATTCAACTGAAGTCCCACAGCCTACTGACACATACAAAACATTCTCCATACATATCGCTGGTACTCCCTGTTGCTCTGTTCAGATATGAGGTGGGTTTCGTTCACCAAAAGTGATTATCAACTAGTATGCAAACATGTAAGGTATATAAAGTACGGTTGACTACCGATAACCGGGTATGTAGCTAGTTTGCAGGAAAAGAAAACAACTAAAGTTCTGTTCAGTTGTGAAACTGGATGTCGTTGGTGCAGATCCCGCACTCGAGAAATAGGTGTAACATAACCTTAGGCAAAAATCGTCATGCCAACGAAACGATGATTGGATTTTTTCGACCTTTTCTTTGGAACAGTAGTTGGTAGTTCGACGTGATAAACTTTAGATTTTGCAAGAACGGTTTGCCAGTACTCCGTTTATATGCAGAAAATTGTGCGTGACATGTCTCCGAGGAACTACATAATTTTCTCACATTTAACGATAAATTCCCAGATGCACTAGTGTCATGCAAAAATAATGGTCTTCATAGAATTAAACTCAATTTTTGAAGTATCTGCTGATCCGACAAAGAGACGATAGTTGAATTCATACAACTGATTTCTGCAGAAGGGAATTGGTCCACGGGAAAGGGGACAATTAACATTGATTGTTATTCATATATAATACGCTTTCTACCACAATTCGTATCGGTCGATTGCATTACAATACGCTCAGACGGTTATCGGCTTGTTATTAAAATTCAATTTGCCTTTCGCAAAGGGCAGGGTACGAATGATTTTCCTACGATGCTTTCGGCGAAAATTCAACTAGTATACGCTCTAAAGAGCAACTGGTTTGTGTATTCGTGACCAATAAAGGAGCATACGATTCTGTAGCAAATGTAATCTTGAATAAACTTCACCGTTAATTCTAGATAACTGTTCGTATAATTTCGTATAATTTTAAATAACTATTTGTATAATTTGTTGTTTCCACAAGCCGTGGTTTCTGTCACAGAGGTACACATTTGCCAAAAGCAATGCAACGTATCTTTGAATACTTTTATACTCTGGCTGTAAATTCGCGTATCGAGTTCTCCAAGAAGGACATTGAGCTGGTTTTCAATGAAGCGTGGTGCAGCTCAACTTCAGCTTCTGATAAAAGATATAATAATCGCTGAAATTTCGCAGTTAAGTACCTGAAGGATAGTTCAATTCACTATGCATTTGAATAAAAAACATGCGATATCGTTAGACTAAATGTCACCCAGGAATTAATTTCGCGCATTAATTTGATCCGGTGTTTGCTAAGGAAACATAAAAACATTGTATCAAATAACTATACTCTCTGTAACTGAGTATGAGAGCTACTGTTTCGATTCAGCCGCAAATTATCATATTATCAACGTGGAACGAATGTAGTAGCGTTGTTAGCGTATTGCCCGAAATCGAATTTCATTTCTGGGATATCCTTTTTAGCTACGTGCGCAAAGTATTAATTCCTTTCCGTGTTTTTCTTTCACATTCAGATTACACGTTCTGCATAGAATTTTAGTAAGAGTCCGGATCATCTACGTTCGCTGGATATACACACTATGCACACCTCTTTCATATTGGGATCACTGATTGTGAATTATGCGTGTATGGCAAGGGTTACCACGACATCGAGCATGTTGTTTGGTCATAAAATTTCTTAAAAGTCCGAGCTAGATCACTCAATGTTCGCCAGCCGGGATCTGCCATTCATGTCGCTGATCTATAAGATATGATAAGAATCTGTAAGATCGTAAATATGCCAATACGAGTTCTTCCTAAAGTCAATTAATTGAACCTACATATTTTCGGTTTCTCGCATATACCAGTTATCGAGTTTCTACAGCACAGTTGTTCGTTTTGCATTCAGCGTAAGTTAACAATGCTTGGATGCTTCTCTCTTTCACGCACCGATAAAAATTATGTTCTCTCCACTAGCCGCCATGTTTCTGTTAGCAGCCTACCCATTTGAAGCCGTTGGTTACAGTAGCGTCTGCTATCTTTGTTCCACGCATTGAGTCAAACGGTAGGGCAACAATTGGGGCAGTCGATTCTAGTTTTCGTAGCGCTCAATCGCGAGCATTTCACCGTTTTCAAGGCCTTTGTGTTATTATCTTGGTTTTTAACAAGGAAGAAAAGCTGTTGATGCTAATTTGTACGCATTCCATCGATTGTAGACCGAGTAATTAATGAATTAGTGAAGCACCCTCCCTAATAGGGTGATACTAGGCACTTTAAGCTATAAACCAGAGTCGATGTTAGTTCTTTTATATGGTCGGTGTTAAGTCAGACCGGACTAAGTCGCAAAACATCAAAAAATAAGATAATGATAGCACTGGATAAAGAAGTTCTTCAGCTACATTAGACTTTTGCCAAATTTGAAATATGTAAAAATAAACAAGAATTATGGCAAATTTTTTTTTTAAATTATAGCGTAATGGATGATGTGATTCAAACTTTAAACTCGTTTTTCTCGAAATCAATTTATTGTCACACACTCAATTCGGCTCGGCAATTTCCCAACAGCTGTTTAGTCAGCAAATTCAAAAACTGATGTCTCAGTAAAGTGAGATTTGTTTGTTGATTTTCGGTGAAATATTTTCCGAGACTCAGCTATCAAACGTCACTTTTACTGAAGTCTCTGCAAAAAAAAATGTTTGCTGAGATTTCAGCTGTTGAGTTCGGCAAAAGATGCGAAAAAAGCTGTGACTCGGCAGAAAAAATTAAGTGTGTAGTTCTGTCTTAACACGACTATATGTATTGTATAATATGCACATCTAATCAGGACGTGACTTTTTTTAGTTATTCGCGATAATACTAAACTTATCAATGGAAGATTTTACCCATAATTATGTTGTTTCATAACTTGATAATTTCAATGAAAACAGAAAAACTGATATAAATATCAACTATTTGCTGATCTAAAACTGAAAAGTATTAAATAAAGTTGCTGAAAAAACGCCCCAGGGCTCCAATTCAGCTCTTTAAGAAAATAAAAACTAATTCCAAGATAGAGAAACGCTACAGCAATTGAGATTACCAAAGAATCCAAATTCACGTATGATAATTCCTCCAAAAATGAATTCTTGGGGTAATCTCAAAATCTACGGATCTGATCTCATTCAAAAGTGGCCACACTCTTACAATGCCATCAAATCAAAGAACATTTAAAATTAAAATAACATTGGAAAAAATTGGTTGCATAACCGAGGTGGTTCATTTTGAAAGATAGCATTGCTGATGAATCACTTTATTAAAATAAGTGATAGCAGACGCAAACGAAAACAGCTGACCACCGCCTGAAAAAAAAATATTGAAAATAGTTTTGCATATATGGATATAAGAGATATGGCTTATCCTTACTACTAGATGGATTCAATCAGCTCTTATTTGTGCATGTTCCTACACGAGTCATAAGAAGTTATGACTTCTTTCAAATGTAATAGTAAATATTATTTAATAGACGAGCGAATTTCCTTCGACATGCCAATAGAATTTACAAGTTCAACCATTTCCTGTCTAAGAAATTTATTATGTTTCCAACCGGAGTACTAATGGAGCATGCATCAGAAACCACAGTTTCTTGTTATTGATTCGGTTTCCTCGTTTCACCGAATCCGGTTGCACGTTCAAACTATCCGTGCTGTTTGCCAAGAAAACAAGCTGCCTAATTGACTTGTGCCACGACAGAGCCGTCAGAAGAAACCAGGATAGCTTGTAACTAATCGAACCACTTTGCTATTGTGATCCACTTACCGGAACTAGCACGATGCTGGTTGGTTCGAAAGTCAAGCCGACAATCCACTCGAAGACAATTTGAATAAACATCGTACCCCGAGTACTGGTACCGTGCCACACTGTGCATCGTGATGAGTGATGCGACTTTCCTATCATTCGGGATTGAATTTTCCTTTCCTTAGGCTTAGCACTGTATCTCGGTTTTAAAAGGAAAATGCCTGACATACTAAAAACAAACCAGAACTACTCTTATCATACTGGTAGTCCATTAGTTCATTTTTTTTCTCCCATAGCCTTCGTTGCTAGCTTGTCTTTCAAAAGTTTGTATAGTTCAATATTCAATCGGAATAACGCATTTCTCGAGTCGTACTTTTCTTTCAAGCCCAAAAAGCTCACGGCACCGGCAGAAGGCGGAAGTCGTTGGAACAGCATAGGAATCTCAATCAATGACGTTATTGAAGAACGATGTCGAGAGCATTTTTCGCCTCTGGAAATATTGCGCTCCGGAATCGTTCATTCCTCTTTAGCTTCCTGTAACGCGGGGATGCTTCGGTGATATATTTGTATTGGAATTATTATCACCGCTTTGAACTTTGTGCTCGGCGTTCCTTCACAAGCAAAAGGAACTCTATTACAATTTATTTGATTCCTATTCTAATGAGGCTCTATTGGTGCGCGATGCTTTCCTATCATCGGAAGGAATTCAATATTTCCCGTTGACATATAATAAACTTTTCCTTATTATGCCAAACTAAAAACCGTTTAGTTGAAAGTCAACCAGAGAGCTTGCACAGTTGGAACTATGTTTGAAAATAAAGCCAATAAAATCATTGTGTTCAAATAATAACGAGCATCCACAGCACAGTACCATTAAGCACGGTCGAGTAGCGGCTTTTTTACCGGGTGGTGTGGGTTGCAAGGAAACAAAAACGGAAACTTCTGCCCCTTTTTCGGGATCGGTCTTACCGAAGCGAGGAGCCCTTTGATGAATGTTCTCTGTTGTCGTGATTTTTTAATGAAGTTGTCTACCCTTTTGCCAAATTCGAAACGAACGATGCATACCCATTACACGTTCGCTGACGAAGTGAACGTCAAGGAAGCCCCGCTTCTGGACTGCCCCGACGACCAGTTGTCTTTCAGTGTACTGCATTCAGGTTGTGACATTATTCGTTAGAAGCGAAAGATATTTACTAGGAGCACTTCGAACAGCCTCGATTAGTAGATGAAAAGACTCAAACTGTGTTTTCAGGTTTGTTCGCTAGAACTGTTTTCATTATCATGCCATCATAGTTTTGGAACTTGTAGGTTTACTTGGTTGAAGACTACTACTGGTTACTAAACAGTTTGAAATATAAAGGACTCGTTTATAAAATTCGTCGGGCGAAGAGTCTAGCTAGTTGGTGATGCTTTCAATTTAAATTTGGAACACGTTGCTTAAAGGAGAAAACCGCTGGCCACGTATTAGGATTTTATCAGAGTGTTGACATATGTAACGAAATTGTCTTCAGTTTTATGGGTATAAATATGTGACGCGGAAATCCCGCCAACTACGACTACGGGTTAGTTGGTGGTTTGCAATCAAATGGAATTAATAAAACTTCACAATTTTTCATAGAGTGTGTTGAATATCATTTCAATAAAACGGTATATCAATCGACACTTATCATTATTTTTCAGGTTCAATACTCCGGGATTATGACTTTGACACGTACACCACAGTCAAAAGCAAATTCTTTGAATTCATCAGGCGAAAGTGTGAAGTTGGTGACGAGATGCACAAGAAAAAGTTTTTCTTGTTTTGGACTAACGTCAAGAAGTAAAGTTTTAAAAATGAACTTCTTTTAAATTAGGTAATATCTGTACGGCTACAGAAATGTCTTTGTACGTACAATCGAAAAATATAAACATTCGTGGAATAGATTTGAATACTGCAATATTTTTAAAATTAAGATACTATACTGATTGTGCTCGAGGATCATAATATCGAACACAACTTCTGCAAGTAAAATGTTATGCAACATAAACACATTAGAAAATAAATTATAAATTAAATAAAAAAACAAATGAATAAGAAGAACAAATGAATAAAACCTATTTTAATCCACCTAGCGGTGCAATTGTGCCTTTCTCAATCATGAATCACGAGAATGTGTGCGTTGTTTATATTCATTAAAAACTTTTAAATGAATATATTACATTTTATTATTATACATCACATGATAACTATATACAGGAAAATAAATCATTATTCGAGTTCTAAAATTTTGAAAAAGCAAAAACAGCCACAGTAATATCGAACTGAAAAACCTATTTTAATCCACCTAGCGGTGCAATTGTGCCTTTCTCAATCATGAATCACGAGAATGTGTGCGTTGTTTATATTCATTAAAAACTTTTAAATGAATATATTACATTTTATTATTATACATCACATGATAACTATATACAGGAAAATAAATCATTATTCGAGTTCTAAAATTTTGAAAAAGCAAAAACAGCCACAGTAATATCGAACTGAAAAAAGGTGCGAAATCGGCAAAGTCCCAAAAAGTCGATTTTTATAAAAAAAAATTTTCGAGATAACATAAAATCTCGACGTTTCATGTATTTTAAAGATGTTTGGCATCAAAAATACGAATTCGATTTCTGAAATTTCATGGGGTCCCCCCTTTGAAAAAAATTTTGAGTTCCGGCTTATATGGGAATTTCATGTGTGACCGGACCGTTCAGTCTATATTTCCGGACCCATAGAAGCGATCCGTACGAAATTTTATAGACATCTGTGGGGATAATATAGCTATCATTTGGGACTAAGTTTGTGAAAATCGGCCCAACCATTTCCGAGAAACTGATATGAGTTTGCTAGTTATGAAAGATGGCCGCTTTTCCCGGGCACTTCCGGAACCGTCTATGGTGGTCAATGTAGTCAACGAAAGTTTTTTTGGCCGTCGGTGACCTAGAACTGCAAAGTTAAGTTATTTGAGAGACATTTTAGCGAAATTTTTACCTTTTTTGCTTTCATCGGAGTATCGGTTTGAATCACAATTTGCTATGTGATCGCACGCCACAACCCGTAACTCCGGAACCGGAAGTCATATCGGGATGAAATTAAATAGCCATTTACGGGGACGCAATACCTTTCATTTGAGGCCAAGTTTAGTCGAATCGGTTTAGCCATCTCCGAGAAACCGATGTGACTGTTACTCTGAATTTGGATACTTCCGCCGGGGCTTCCGGAACCGATGATGGTGGCCAATGTGACCAAAGAGACTTTGAATGGCTGTTAATGACCTAGTACTACAAATCGAAGCAGTTGTGGTCACATTTTGGAAAATTTTTCACCATTATACATTCATTGCAGAATTTCTTAAAATCGACGTTTTCTGCGTGACCGTACTCATCACCCTGTAATTCCGGAACCGGAAGTCAGATCCATTAGAAATTCAATAGCAGCCTATGGGAATGTTGCACCTTTCATTTGGGACTAAGTTTGTAAAAATCGGTTCATCCATCTCTGAGAAAAGTGAGTGAGATTGTGTTCGCGTACACACACACAGACGCACATACACACACACATACATACACACACACATACATACACACACAGACATTTGCCGAACTCGACGAACTGAATCGAATGGTATATGTCACTCGGCCCTCCGGGCCTCCGTTAAAAAGTCGGTTTTCAGAGCAATTGCAATACCTTTCTATTGAGAAAGGCAAAAAGGTGCGAAATCGGCAAAGTCCCAAAAAGTCGATTTTTATAAAAAAAAAATTTTCGAGATAACATAAAATCTCGACGTTTCATGTATTTTAAAGATGTTTGGCATCAAAAATACGAATTCGATTTCTGAAATTTCATGGGGTCCCCCCTTTGAAAAAAATTTTGTTTACCTTTTTTGCTTTCATCGGAGTATCGGTTTGAATCACAATTTGCTATGTGATCGCACGCCACAACCTGTAACTCCGGAACCGGAAGTCGGATCGGGATGAAATTAAATAGCCATTTACGGGGACGCAATACCTTTCATTTGAGGCCAAGTTTAGTCGAATCGGTTTAGCCATCTCCGAGAAACCGATGTGACTGTTATTCCGAATTTAGATACTTCCGCCAGGGCTTCCGGAACCGATGATGGTGGCCAATGTGACCAAAGAGACTTTGAATGGCTGTTAATGACCTAGTACTACAAATCGAAGCAGTTGTGGTCACATTTTGGAAAAATTTTCACCATTATACATTCATTGCAGAATTTCTTAAAATCGACGTTTTCTGCGTGATCGTACTCATCACCCTGTAATTCCGGAACCGGAAGTCGGATCCATTAGAAATTCAATAGCAGCCTATGGGAACGTTGCACCTTTCATTTGGGACTAAGTTTGTAAAAATCGGTTCATCCATCTCTGAGAAAAGTGAGTGAGATTGTGTTCGCGTACACACACACAGACGCACATACACACATACATACACACACATACATACACACACAGACATTTGCCGAACTCAACGAACTGAATCGAATGGTATATGTCACTCGGCCCTCCGGGCCTCCGTTAAAAAGTCGGTTTTCAGAGCAATTGCAATACCTTTCTATTGAGAAAGGCAAAACGAACAAAATAAATAAATTAATCAAAAGAATGTAATGAACAAAAACAAATAAAATGAATAAAATGAATAAAAAGATTGAAATAGCTAAATTGACTGAAATGAATAAAATTACTAAAATTAATCAAATAAACAAAATTAATAAAATAAAATGAACTAAATGAACAAAACAAATTAAGTGAATAAAATTAATAAACCGAATAAAATAAATTAAATGAACAACATGCGCAAATTGAAAATAATGAATAAAACCAGTTAAATTTGTGAAAAGAATTTACTCATCTGCACGATTCCAGCGTAAGAAACGAATAAAATATATAAAATGGAAAAATGAACTCAAACAAAAAAAATGAATAAAAATAATATACCTAATGCAATAAATGATTAAAATGAAATTATTATATATTTAAAATTGGTTCAATACACAGGTCGGATACAATAAATAAAACGAATAAAATCAATGAAAATATTAAAAAAAATAATGAGTATATGTAATGAAATTTACAGCAAAATAGAATGACTATTATGAACTCCAATAACGCTATTTGGCCGAAAAGTGCCATTTGTTCGAAAATGACTATTTGGTCGAAAAACTGCTATTCGGTCGAAAAAGGCTATTTGGCCGAAAGAATGCTTTTGGTCAAAAAATTCTATTTGGTCGAAAAAAGTCTATTTGACAGGAAGGGAAATTTAGCCGAAAAGCAAGCTATTTGACCGAAAAGGCTACTTGATCGAAAAGACTATTTGACCGAAAAGGCTATTTGGCCGAAAACCCTATTTGCTATTTTTTGCCGAATAGGTTATTTTTTCCGAATTGGTTATTTTTGCCGAATTGGTTATTCTTGCCCAATAAGTTATTTTTATCGAAAAGGTTATTTTTGCCGAAATGATTATTTTTGCCGAATAGGTTATTTTTGCAGAAAAGCCTATTTGGCCAAATAGTTATTTTTGCGAATAGGATATTTTTGTCGAAAAGTTTATTTTTGTCGAATAGGTTATTTTGCCCAATAGGTTATTTTTACTGAATAGGTTTTTTTCACCAGATAGGTTATTTTTGCCGAACAGATTATTTTTGCCGAAAAGTTATTTTTGCCGAAAAGTTATTTTTGCCGAATAGGTTATTTTTGCCGAATATGTTATTTTTGCCGAATCGGTTATTCTTGACCAATAGGATTATTTTTGCCGAATAGGTTATTTTTGCCGAATAGGTTGTTTTTGGCGGATGGGTTATTTTTGCCGAATAGGTTAGTTTTGCTAAATAGGTTATTTTTACCGAACAGATTATTTTTGTCGAAAAGTTATTTTTGCCGAATAGGTTATTTTGCCGAATATGTTATTTTTGCCGAATCGGTTATTCTTGACCAATAGGGTTATTTTTGCCGAATAGGTTATTTTTGCCGAATAGGTTGTTTTTGCCGGATGGGTTATTTTTGCCGAATAGGTTATTTTTACTAAATAGGTTATTTTTGCCGAACAGGTTTATTTTTGCCGAAAAGGTTATTTTTGCCGAATAGGTTATTTTGCCCAATAGGTTATTTTTGCAGAAAAGCCTATTTGTCCAAATAGTTATTTTTGCGAATAGGTTATTTTTTTCGAAAAGTTTATTTTTACCGAATAGGTTATTTTACCAGATAGGTTATTTTTGCCGAATAGGTTATTTTTGCCGAATAGGTTATTTTTACCGAATAGGTTATTTTTACCGAATAGGTTATTTTTGCCGAATTGGTTATTTTTGCCGAATAGGTTATTTTTGCCGAATAGGTTATTTTTATCAGATAGGTTATTCTTGCCGAATAGGTTATTTTTGCCGAATAGGTTATTTTTACCGAATAGGTTATTTATGCCGAATAGGTTATTTTTGCCGAAAAGGTTATTTTTGTCGAATAGGTTATTTTTGCCTAATAGGTTATTTTTGCCGAATAGGTTATTTTTGCCGAATAGGTTATTTTTGCGATTGGGTTATTTTTGCCGAATAGGTCATTTTTGCGAATAGGTTATTTTTGCGAATGGGTTATTTTTGCCGAATAGGTCATTTTTGCGAATAGGTTATTTTTACGATTGGGTTATTTTTGCCGAATAGGTTATTTTTGCGAATGGGTTATTTTTGTCGAAAAGGTTATTTTTGCCAAAAGGGTTATTTTTGCCGAATAGGTTGTTTTTGCCGAATATGTTATTTTTGTCGAATCGGTTATTCTTGCCCAATAGGTTAGTTTTGCCGAATAGGTTATTTTTGCGAATAGGTTATTTTTGTCGAAAAGGTTATTTTTGCCAAAAGGGTAATTTTTGCCGAATAGGTTATTTTTGCCGATTAGGTTATTTTTGCCGAATATGTTATTTTTGTCGAATCGGTTATTCTTGCCCAGTAGGTTATTTTTGCCGAATAGGTTATTTTTGCGAATAGGTTATTTTTGCGAATGGGTTATTTTTGTGGAAAAGGTTATTTTTGCCAAAAGGGTTATTTTTGCCGAATAGGTTAATTTTGCCGAATAGGTTATTCTGCCCAATAGGTTATTTTTGCGATTGGGTTATTTTTGCCGAATAGGTTATTTTTGCGAATAGGTTCTTTTTGCGAATATGTTATTTTTGTCCAAAAGGTTATTTTTGCCAAAAGGGTTATTTTTGCCGAATAGGTTATTTTTGCCGATTGGGTTATTTTTGCCGAATTGGTTATGTTTGCGAATAGGTTATTTTTGCCGAATTGGTTATTTTTGCAGAAAGGGTTCATTTTGCCGAAAAGGTTATTTTTGCCGAATTGGTTATTTTTGCCGAATAGGTTATTTTTGCCGAATTGGTTATTTTTGCCAAAAGGGTTATTTTTGCCGAAAAGGTTATTTTTGCCGAATAGGTTATTTTTGCGAATGGGTTATTTTTGTGGAAAAGGTTATTTTTGCCAAAAGGGTTATTTTTGCCGAATAGGTTATTCTTGCCCAATAGGTTATTTTTGCGATTGGGTTATTATTGTCGAATGGGTTATTTTTGCGAATAGGTTCTTTTTGTCGAAAAGGTTATTTTTGCCAAAAGGGTTGTTTTTGCCGAATACGTTATTTTTGCCGATTTGGTTATTTTTGCCGAATAGGTTATTTTTGCGAATAGGTTATTTTTGCGAATGGGTTATTTTTGTCGAAAAGGTTATTTTTGCCAAAAGAATTTTTTTTTTCCGAATAGGTTATTTTTGCGATTGGGTTATTTTTGCCGAATAGGTTATTTTTGCCGATTAGGTTATTTTTGCCCAATAGGTTATTTTTGCCGAATAGGTTTTTTTTGCCGAATAGGTTATTTTTGCCGAATAGGTTATTCTTACCCAATAGGTTATTTTTGCGATAGGGTTATTTTTGCCGAATAGGTTATTTTTACGAATAGGTTATTTTTGCGAATTAATTTTTGTCGAAAAGGTTATTTTTGCCAAAAGGGTTATTTTTGCAGAATAGATTATTTTTGCGATTGGGTTATTTTTGCCGAATAGGTTATTTTTGCCGATTAGGTTATTTTTGCCGAATATGTTATTTTTGCCGAATCGGTTATTCTTGCCCAATAGGTTATTTTTGCCGAATAGGTTATGTTTGCGAATAGGTTATTTTTGCCGAATTGGTTATTTTTGCAGAAAGGGTTCATTTTGCCGAAAAGGTTATTTTTGCCGAATTGGTTATTTTTGCCGAATAGGTTATTTTTGCCGAATTGGTTATTTTTGCCAAAAGGGTTATTTTTGCCGAAAAGGTTATTTTTGCCGAATAGGTTATTTTTGCGAATGGGTTATTTTTGTGGAAAAGGTTATTTTTGCCAAAAGGGTTATTTTTGCCGAATAGGTTATTCTTGCCCAATAGGTTATTTTTGCGATTGGGTTATTATTGTCGAATGGGTTATTTTTGCGAATAGGTTCTTTTTGTCGAAAAGGTTATTTTTGCCAAAAGGGTTGTTTTTGCCGAATACGTTATTTTTGCCGATTTGGTTATTTTTGCCGAATAGGTTATTTTTGCGAATAGGTTATTTTTGCGAATGGGTTATTTTTGTCGAAAAGGTTATTTTTGCCAAAAGGATTTTTTTTGCCGAATAGGTTATTTTTGCGATTGGGTTATTTTTGCCGAATAGGTTATTTTTGCCGATTAGGTTATTTTTGCCCAATAGGTTATTTTTGCCGAATAGGTTTTTTTTGCCGAATAGGTTATTTTTGCCGAATAGGTTATTCTTACCCAATAGGTTATTTTTGCGATAGGGTTATTTTTGCCGAATAGGTTATTTTTGCCGAATAGGTTATTTTTACGAATAGGTTATTTTTGCGAATTAATTTTTGTCGAAAAGGTTATTTTTGCCAAAAGGGTTATTTTTGCAGAATAGATTATTTTTGCGATTGGGTTATTTTTGCCGAATAGGTTATTTTTGCCGATTAGGTTATTTTTGCCGAATATGTTATTTTTGCCGAATCGGTTATTCTTGCCCAATAGGTTATTTTTGCCGAATAGGTTATTTTTGCGAATAGGTTATTTTTGCGAATGAGTTATTTTTGTCGAAAAGTTTATTTTTGCCGAATAGGTTATTTTGCCCAATAGATTATTTTTACCGAATAGGTTAAAACTTACTAGAATTTATTAATTATACACTGATCGCAATGGATAATGGAAACTACGTGGGGGCACTTTATACAGACTTTAGTAAAGTATTTGATCGAATCGACATCCCAATGTTACTTTAAAATTGACAAAGATCGGCATTGAGCCTGGGCTACTTACATGGTTAGAATCATATCTCTCCGAACGTCAGCAAATAATTAAATTTAAAGGAAAGCAATCTAATCCAATTAAAGTCACCTCAGGAGTTCCACAAGGCTCTCATTTAGGCCCTCTATTGTTTATTTTATACGTGAACGATATCTCCTTCATTCTCAAAAAACTGAAAATACTAATTTATGCGGACGATATGAAACTTTATTTGGAGATAAGAAGTGCCGAGGATATTAATACATTTCAAAACGAAATACAAATTTTCCACATGTGGTGTCAAAAAAGCCTCTTACAACTGAACGTGAAAAAGTGTAATTCAATAACCTTTAGTCGAAAACGACAAACACCGAATGTTGAGATTACCTTAGGAAATCAGACTGTAGTAAAATGTGAAAGAATTAGGGATTTAGGTGTTATATTAGATTCAAAGTTAAATTTTATTGATCATTATAACACAATTATACACAAAGCTAACAACATGCTCAGTTTTATAAATCGCTTTAGCTATCATTTTGAAGATCCTTATACAATAAAAATATTATATATTGCATATGTTAGGTCGATATTGGAATATTGCAATATTATTTGGTGCCCTTTTTCAAGCAGACATGAAGAACGAATAGAATCGGTACAAAAACAGTTTTATTATTTGCCCTTCGTAAATTAGGATGGACAGCATTCCCTCTGCCATCTTATGAAGCACGCTGCTTGCTTATCAATATTCAAACATTAAAGGAGCGTCGCGAATTTGCAATGTTCTCGTTCATTAATAATATCGTTTCGCATCGTATCGATTCAGCTGAAATTTTATCCAAATTGAACTTTTATGCACCTTCACGACAGCTACGAAATCGAAGTATATTTTCAATAACTCCTTTTCGCTCAAACTATGCAAAATATAGCCCCATAAATCGAATGATGTCTATTTATAATCACTATTGCGACTCAATTGATTTTACAATGTCTAAACTGAAACTAAAACAATATTTTATACACAAAAGAAATTCTAACGCGTAAGAGGATGATTCTGTAAAAGCCGAAATTGCTTCATTTATACTAAATTCACGAAATATACACATTAGTAATTAAGGGAATCTGTAGGCTACATCGATTGACGAAATAATTAAATAAATAAATTTTTACCAGATAGGTTATTTTTGCCGAATAGATAATTTTTGCCGAAAAGTTATTTTTGCCGAATATGTTATTTATGCCGAATCGGTTATTCTTGCCCAATAGGTTATTTTTGCCGAATAGGTTATTTTTGCTAAATAGGTTATTTTTGCCGAATAGGTTTATTTTTGCGGAATAGGTTTATTTTTGCCGAAAAGGTTATTTTTGCTAATAGGTTATTTTTTTCGAAAAGGTTATTATTGCCAAAATGAATATTTTTGCCGAAAAAGTTCTTTTTCCCGAATAGGTTATTTTTGCAGAAAAGCCTATTTGGCCAAATAGTTATTTTTGCGAATAGGTTATTTTTGTCGAAAAGTTTTTTTTGCCGAATATTTTGCCCAATAGGTTATTTTTATCGAATAGGTTATTTTTGCCGAATAGGTTATTTTGACCGAATTGGTTATTTTTGCCGAATAGGTTATTTTTATCGAATAGGTTAATTTTGCCGAAAGGGGTAATTTTGCCGAAAAGGTTATTTTTGCGAATAGGTTATTTTTGCGAATGGGTTATTTTTGTCGAAAAGGTTATTTTTGCCGAATAGTTTATTTTTGATTAAGAGGTTATTTTGTCCGAAGAGGTTATTTTTACCGAATAGATTATTTTTTCCGAAAAGGTTATTTTTGCCGAATAGGTTATTTTTGCGTTTGGGTTATTTTTGCCGAATTGGTTATTTTTGCGAAAAGGGTTATTTTGCCCAATATGTTATTTTTGCCGAATACGTTATTTTTGATGAATGGGTTATTTTTGCCGAATAGGTTATTTTTTGCCGAAAAGGTTATTTTTGCGATTAGGTTATTATTGCGAATGGATTAGTTTTGTCGATACGGTTATTTTTGCTGAATAGGGTTATTTTTGCTGAATATGTTATTTTTTGTCGAAAAAGTTATTTTTGCAGTAAAGGTTATTTTTGCTGAATGGGTTATTTTTGCCGAATAGGTTCTTTTTGTCGCAAAAGGTTATTTATGCTGAAAAGGTTATTTTTGCGAATAGGTTATTTTCACCGAAGAGGTTATTTTTGCCGAATAGGTTATTTTTGCTGAACACGTTATTTTTGCCGAATAGGTTATTTTTGCTGAAAGGGTTAATTTTGCCAAAAAGGTTATTTTTGCCGAATAGCTTATTTTTTCCGAATAGGTTATTTTTCGAATGGTTTATTCGAATAGGTTATTTTTGCGAATGGGTTATTTTTGTCGAAAAGGTTATTTTTTCCCGAATAGTTTATTTTGGATGAAGAGGTTATTTTGACCGAATAGATTCTTTTTTCCGAAAAGGTTATTTTTGCGGAATGGGTTATTTTTGCTGAATAGATTATTTTTGCCGAAAAGGTTATTTTTGCCGAATAGGTTATTTTTGCCGAATAGGTTATTTTTGCCGAATAGGTTATTTTTGCCGAATAGGTTATTTTTGCCGAATAGGTTATTTTTGCGATTGGGTTATTTTTGTCGTAAAGGTTATTTTTGCCAAAAGGGTTATTTTTGCCGAATAGGTTATTTTTGATAAATAGGTTATATTTTGCCGAAAAGGATATTTTTGATGAATAGGTTATTATTGCGAATGGGTTATTTTTGTCGATAAGGTTATTTTTGCTGAATAGGGTTATTTTTGCTGAATATGTTATTTTTTGTCGAAAAAGTTATTTTTGCCGAAAGGGTTATTTTTGCCGAGTAGGTTATTTTTGTCGAAGAGGTTATTTTTACCGAAGAGGTTATTTTTACCTTATTTCTCCCGAAATGGCTATTTTTACCGTAAAGGTTATTTTTGCTGAAAGGGGTTATTTTTGTCGAAAAGTTTATTTTTGCCGAAAAGGTTATTTTTGCCGAAAAGGTTATTTTGCCGAAAAGCTTTTTTGCCGAAAAAGCTTTTTTTGCCGAAAAGTTTTACATTTCTTATAAAAGAAATGTATAGAATTCGCTCAAACTTTCAAGATTTTTTCCGAGGCCCGGAGGGCCGAGTCTTATATACCAATCGACTCAGCTCGACGATTTGGGACAATGTCTGTGTGTGTGTGTGTGTCTGTGTGTGTGTGTATGTAACGGACAAATTCTCATTCGTGTTTCTCAGCAATGGCTGAACCGATCTTATCCAAACCAATTTTAAATGAAAGAACTAAAAAACAGTATGAACGCTATTAATTTGTTTTTGATTCTGATGTTTAGTTTCCAAGATATGAATGTTTGAATGCGTAAAAATGGCATTTTTTGCAGTTTTTTTTAATTTTCTGTCGAAATTGACAATATAGATTAACAATTTATATGTTTTTCGACAGCTTCAACGAATACCTTTCGAACAAGCTATAGATTGTTAAAATCGGACTATTATCAAAAGAGATATTTAACATTAAATGCGGACGAAAGATTTTTATCATTTCCCATTGCCAGAAATATGACCAAAAACATGTAATCTATTATTAACGCCAAAACGGCTTATTTTAGGTCAATAGTATCTTCGGAGAATATAATGGAGGCAATATGCCCTTTCTTTTGGTATTGTGCTTTTGCTGATTAATCCCCCTATGAGTGAGATATTTTCACAAATTTTCTTGGAAGTGATTATATCGAAATGATGCCTTCAGCAAATTTGTAGCTCTTACTTTTGCGAATAACTTTGCTAAAGACTTTAAATATCTATTTTGAATACTTTAAAAGTTATGGCTTGTTGTTTGTTGATTACTCTTTGTCGCCTATTTATTGTTCAATATAGTAATAATCCATTGAAATAAGCCAAACATTATTTCGATAAAACGAATTTTGTATTTCATTTTACTATCTACAACCGCTAGAAATAATCACCGAACACTTCCAAGTTGTCTGGAAGGAACTTGATAACTTATCAGTACAAAAATGTTCATTTGTGCGAACCTTCTGACTGCAATTTTTCTAACTTATGACCATCGGATCGATCTGAAACATATCGGAAAATGAAAAGCGAAGTAAATAACTCCAAGCAACGGCGTAGCCAAGAGAAGGTTTTGGGGTTTAACACCATACAACTCCCCCCCGCCACCACACAAAAAAGAATTGGATTGAAGTTGAAAATTTATTGATGCAGACTGATTTAATTCAATATTACAATAACAATTATCTGATCCGTAGATTGATTACCTGTTGTTGTAAACATCATGAGGACTTTTGATAAATTGTTGGAATGGGGTCCTGATATGTAACTGATCTATTGGTCTTGATTTCACAGTTGTCTGATAACATCAATATCGAATTCCTGCCTGAAAACATTCCAATAGAAAATTCCAGAGTTCTGTAATCAATCATAATCCTCAGATTTATTTTCAAATTGAGCTCGTTTTTGTAGCGATGTACTGTAATAAGGGTCTTTATTTAATAGTAAGTGAAGTTAAAATTGATTTAATGTCTATGAAACATAGAACTGCTCACCAAAAAAATATATAACTTTCAACATTTGCTAAAAATGTTTTTGCCTTTTTCAAACACTCTAAAATTCGTCAATCTAATCCCGACCCGGAGGGCCAAGTGTCATATGCCAATCGACTCAGTTCGTCTAGATCGGAAAATGTCTGTGTGTGTATGTATGTGTGTATGTGGAAAAAATATGACCTCTGTTAATCAGAGAAGGCTGGATCGATTTGCACAAAGTTGGTCTCAAATGAAAGGTACAACCTTCCCATCGGCTGCAATTGAATTTTTTATTGACTGGACTTCCGGTTCCGGAGTTACGAGTTGAAGAGTGCAATTACACAGCAAATTCCCATATAAACTGAAAGGAAAAATTTTCAAGATCAAATTTGTATTTTTGATGCCAAATGAATTTAAAATGCATGAAACATTGAGATGTTTGACAAAAATTGACTTGTTTGGACTTTGGTACATTTTTGCCTTTCTCATATAGAAAGGTTATGCAATCACTCTAAAAATCGTCAATCATACCGGCCCGGAGGGAGTATGCAGTGAGGGGTTGCTACTTTAAAATTAAAACTAGTTCAAAAAATTTTAACAAGTCCGGCCGAACCCGGACCTCCCGGATCTTTTTCCATGATCCGCCGCTGGTTTCAAGCGATGTTTCAGTATCACATAGTATCTCAAGATCGTGGCTGTCGATCCATTGTATGTATGTGCATATCGTACTGAACATGTAATATTCATTTCCACCTTTGTATTGAACATAACCAGCCATGGAATCATAGTCTGGACAAATGAGACAAGCACAATTGCACCACTAGGTGGATTAAAACAGGTTTATATTTTTGGAATGCGTCGAGTTGAGACGAAAACGTAATATGATTAATAACGAGGATAACACTTTCCGAATGTAGAGAAATTTATGAAAAATGACGATTTCCATTCGACTCTAGCAGGTTCTGATCGATTTTGATGAGCATTTGATTTTTGTTGTATGACCAATTATATGTATAGGTCAAATGTTCAAAAACAGTAATGTAAGGTCAAGATAACATCATTTTGAAACCGCCAATTTCGGAGGTTTAGTATCTTCGATGAGTTTTACAAACGTTAAACAGCGCATCATTTTATATAATAATTTTGGCGGTATATCGTCCAAGAAGTATGTATGGTGAATTTTATTCATGAACTCTGTTACTATTTTCTGAAAAATTAATTCTGCATAATTTTAAAACTTAAAAAATCACGGTTTCGGAATTATGCCGTTTGGACAGTATGATCGACTTTCACCAAACCGAATTTCTGGCTACGCCGCTGATTTCAAATAAGTAGAAACAAAGTCGTTCTACACTCGTTCACAAGAAACTTCTTCGAATGCTGAATATCTATTATAACACATTGAAACCCCGATTTTATCAGCCAAATATGAATATATGTTTGATGGGCTCTAGCAGACGAACAAGACTGAATACGAGTAAATCCTTTCTGGAGCATGTTTTCCTTATCACGAAGATATGCGAAATAATGGAAAATAAAAAGATCATCATAATCGGAAATAGTTATCAGACTACAACAAAGGGACGAGAAGAATATTTTAACAGCTTCAGTTTATTATAAAGAAAAAAAATTGCCCGATTTAGTCAATGTCCCCATTTTGTCAGCCTAAAATACACCATGAGACTGATAAAATGGGTCTTTATTGTATGTATTATTCGCTGTGTTTCACATTAATAGGTACATTTCTTTTTTGGAGATTTTTTTTATCGCATCGAACTACAACAATTTTTAGGGAGTTTTCAAGGGGTTATTTTATAGACTTCTTCCAAAATTTGGCGAACCTATTCCAATTCGTATACCAATTAATTGGTATACTCAAGGGTTTATATGTTGCAGATAGAAAAAATACTGAAATTTTCAGCTTTTTCCTACACAATATTAGGAAAGCTTATTAAACAATCTTTCCTAATAAGTTTGTGAAAATTATAAACTATTTGAAATTTTTTAATAGTTTTATTTTTTATTTAACCGTGATTCTTTAATAAATAGTGACCATCGCTTCACAACGTAGTCTATTTTTCATGGCTTGCGGTGAGCACGATTTCTCGAATTGCTGAACTGAAAATTATGGAATAGAAATTAATTTTTAGTATTCTTTACAGATTTAGCTCGCCGCGCAGATAGCTCTGAATTAGACCCGCTGGTGCCCTAAGACGATTTCGCTAGATTTTCAGAGCACTGTGCACCCAGTGCATTAACGCAAGTGACGGAAGGTTATCGAAAAGTTTCGTGAAAATGAAAAAGTAATGATGATGATTTTCCCAAACGGTTCGTTTTCGAGAGGATTTTATTTGTTCTGTGACATTAGGATTAGCGATAATAATTCAAATCAAGGATACTACTAGGAAGTTTCCTTTAGAAAAAGTCGATGTCGAAGTAAAATTTGGAACTTCAGAGATAGCGTGATATCAGGAAGTGCGATTTCATTTCAACGCTTTTTTGTGAAAAGGGCGATACTTACAAATGTAAACATAAGGCTTTTTTCATACATGCGAATGAGGGCTTTGAAACGCAACAAATTAACCTAAAAATTTGGATTCTACGATATTGCTTTCTTAAACTACAGCAAAAAATACAACGGGCGAAACTGAATTTTTGTTTGTTTACTTAAAGTTTCTCCCTCCACGTTCAATGCAAACAAACAGAGCGATACTTTTTTTTGCTAGCAGTTTAGAGGCGAAACTGTTTTTCGTATTTTTTAGGATTATCAAGCTGATACCAGCTATAAATAGTAACAATGATCGCTATTGAAAAAACCCGGACGAAATCGGTGGTGTAAAACGGTAGTTATTGTAAAAAACGTAAGGGCGATACTTCAATGCTGATAGGTGGGACCGAAAAAGTAAACAATCGCCAAAGGGGCGATACTATCATTTTGTCAATTTCAATAGCAAAAACAAATTTTAATTTAATAATTTCAAATACTTTATGAAGTTTTGGGTTTCGATCACTAAATTATGCAATCTAGGATGTAAAAAAAAACACAATAGTTCTGGAAATATTCACTGTTGATTTTCTTTGAATGGTGTCGCCCTTTTCAAGAAAAAATGTTGATTTCTTAGTTCTCAGTCGCGTTGGAAATTTGAGTAAAGTATAAATTTCAAATCGATTCAAAAAAAATTTCGATTTTTTTGGCTCAGTACAATATATAACCCCTTTAGGAAAATTCAGTTTTCCCACCACAATATAGATATTTTATTAACAGAGCATTAACAATAATTCGTTGGTATGTCTACTTTATGGGCCATTTTTTCGCTTTCCCATTGATTTGGTTTGAGATTTCTAGCACTGATGTTGTCCTATGCTGATTTGAGCGATTCTCTGCCACTATCCCATGTAGTATGTGTTATCAAAACATCGCGAAGCATCAAGTTCTAAATGTTCTCAAACGATATAATATCCGAAGAGAGTGATAAGAGTTATAAGAAATGTCTCATCACACTGTTAGGTGGATTAAACACGTTTTTTTTGCTGAAAACGTAATTTTGCCTAATATATTATTTTTGTCGAAAAGGTTATTTTTGCCGAAATTGTTATTTTTGCCGAAAAGGTTATTTTTGCCGAATAGGTTTTTTTGCCAAATAGGTAATTTTGCCGAATAGGTTATTTTTGCCGAAAAATTTATTTTTGCCGAACAGGTTATTTTTGCCGAACAGGTTATTTTTGCCGAAAAGGTTATTTTTGCCGAATAGGTTATTTTGCCGAAAAGGTTATTTTTGGCGAAAGTTTTTTTTGTTATTTATGTGGGGTTGCTTGAAAAGTAAAGTTCATTCTAGTAAAGCTAAGAACCTTAACGAACTCAATGCTAATATACGAGTTGAAATTGCTGCGGTTGAGCCAGAAATGCTGTCCGATGCCATGCAATGTGCCCGCAAAAGAGCTGCTTTTTGTGCATCGAATGGGGGTGGTCATTTAATCGACTTTGTATTCTATATTTGGTTTATAATAAATGGCATAAAATAACCTAAAAAACTTTACTTGTAAAAATCGGTTGGAAAAAAGGCGAAGTTTTTGTATGTTGAAAAAGGATAACTCCAGCTGGCGCACATAAACCAAGTATGTGATATAGAAAGCTGTACATTTTGGAATTTCAAACTTTTTTGCGGAACATACGGTTGGTATTTAAAAGTTATATTCATGAAGTAGTCATTACGGGGTCATCCAAAACTAACAAGCAATAATGTTGAAGGTAATAATGATTGGGACTTTGTGTTTTCAACAAAGTTGTTGACAAAAACTTGCTCTACAACTTTTTCGAAGAAAATAATATTCATTTTTGTACTGATTTGGATTTGGTCTATCATGAAGTTAAAATATGAGCTGTCTACCTAAGCTGTCGTAAGTTTTGTTTTAGCTTTAAAAGCGTCACGTGATTGGAGTGCATTGAAAATAAAAATATTGTAACAAAAACTGTATTCGTTTTGCAAAGGATTAGAGGGCTATAATTGTCTAACGAAAGATCATTCCGGTGATATTCTTCTCCAGATCCTTTTCTTGTTCCTTATGTACTGAAACACCAAAACTATGAAGAACTCGTACTGATTGATTGTTTTGTGCCTTAATTAATTGATCGTGACTTAACTATTTTTTACCTTTTTATATTCCGATATACGGCAAATGGTTGCATATTTGTCTTATTTTCTCTGGGACTTCCTATCTTTCCGATCATAGGCGGCATATTGTTTTCAAACCAAACTTAAGTAGTTGAATTATGGCTCGCATGAAACTGAAAGCAGAAATCAACGTCAATGGAATGTAATTTCTCGTCACCGCTGTGCACCAGTAACATTGAACCCATCCTTTTATCTTTTGATGGCAAGATTATCATTATTGTTAATCATTGTACTTCCCTCTTTTTCCACATTTTTTTTGTCCCAAATATGGTCTAAACATACACACTTAACCAAAACACTCTCTCTCTCTCTCTCTCTCTCTCTCTCTCTCTGATGGTAGTGCAATCCTTTTGTCTGAACCAAAACCGGCCACAATGAAGATCGTCGTTTACGAGCGAACTCACTACTATTAGGTGGTGTCGTAAATTTTTGTCCGAACTCCCTTTGTAGCATCAAGCGTGTAATAAGCACAGCTGTTACCGAACCCACGCTAAAAGTCCCCCCCCCCTAATTCTGTACTGTTCTGCGGCGGGCGATGAGCAGCGTGGCTGGGGGGGGGGGGCATGTTCGGATGGTAAGATGACATCCATCGAGACACTGCACTATGGTCCCAAAGCCGTTCTTAGGAAGACAAAAATGTTTACGTCTGTATGGTTACATTTAGATGTATGTACTGTACAGTGTCTTCGGGAATTTTTTTTTCATATTTTGGTTAATCTTTTCATAATCTTGAAATTAGGTCTGTTCTATTCGTTTGTGAGTTCAAAATATCTTGTTTGGAGTAATGTTTCGCAAATTTTCAAAATAATTATTTTGAAGTAGCTCTACTGAAAAACTAAAAATTCTTCATGTTGGGGTTCACGTATTATTATTTTCAATTCAATAAGAAAACTTTCGAAAATTGGTTTTCGTCAATTTCAGTTTTTATATATGTATCAGTTTCTTGCAAATACATGTTTTGTACTATTTTTGGGCATGTTTATGATAAGAAGAGCAAATAGATTTTGTTTCAATGTGCTACCCATCCAATGTATTGTGAAACACGCATCAAATACCCAATATCTACACCATCAAACATTCTGGTACCAGTGAATCATTAGAGCTGTAAATTCTATTTGTTCAGTACAGTATAAATGTTTTCGAACTATTTCAAATATTACTCAGTTCTACCACATGCAACTAAAAATATTTGATATTTTGAGCTTCGAATCCTTAGTGGCCAGGAACCCTAATTTCATCACTATCAAAAGAACTGCAAAACAATATCAAGAAAGTTGTCTAAAGATCCAAACGTACTGTACGATAGTAAACATATACGGCTCCATAGTGCACTGGCAACCAGTGAAAGGCAATATTTCTCACCAGTAAACCAGATCGGAACCCTAAGAGTCGCGTTATGGTGCCGGTCGTCAATCTTGTTGTCACTACATATTAGCAGGCTTGTGCGGATTTGTCCATTGAGATCCATTTTTCACCGCAAAAGCAGCGGAAGAAAGGCTGTTCCTAGCAGCTGACTGTACAAAGGATTAACGAGAATAGTCGTAAATTTTATTACTATAAACGAGAAAAGTTGTTCGATTGTGATGTTACTTTGAAGAGTGGCCCTACTAACAGGAAGGGTATATTCAGTGTTGTGCCTGTTGCCGGTGGCTCGCCGGTAAAGAGCAGTTAAAGCTCAAACATAAAAGTTTTGTAGCTTGACTGATTGGGTCTGCATCTTTTTCGACGGCGTGGCACTCAATAGAAGTCGACAGGAGATAGCATACAGAGAAGATTGTACTTAGTTATGAAAGTTAAATGTGCAAATATTAGGTGTTTGTCCAATCGTTATTGGTAGCGAGTTTTACTTTTCTCATAATTTGCTGTTTAAATTTCGAGCAAAGACATTTCCAACTGTAAGAGAGAAACAAATGATCCAGTAAATTATGACTTAATTTAGCCAGGTGCAATTACAGCTGTAATTTACATGAAAGATGTAAATTTTATTGAAAATGGTATCAATCCGACGAATTGTTCGGTTTTATTCTCTTTAAAAAAATATCAAGCATCACTTGAAAAAAATGTGGTAAAACAATTGAAACCAAATACTGCCGTACAAGACATGATGGGAGGAAATGTCATCTGAAAAGCTATCTTGCTGAGCTGTTTTTTAACTTTTTTAGACCTAGAACGATAACATATTTCCCGTGAAAAAGGCCAAAACCAGTGGCCGAAACGTCGGCCAGTGTACAATATTAGTTCTGATTTAAAAGACCGAAAAGCCAAGGAATTAAAAACAAAAATTAATAAACATTATTCGGTTGTATTTATATACTTTGAAAGAAAACCGTAACAATCAATATGGGTCATTCCACGCGAAGTGATCAAAAAAAGATGCAAACTTGAAATCGACCTTCACGGATTTGAACCAAATTTAACCCTTAAAGGCGCAAATCAATTTTTTTAGAATTTTGTGAAAATTGTCCAACAGCTATATCACGTTAACACAATATTTTTTAGACGATTTTCAGGATGTTGTTTTATAACAACATTGCGCATTTAAGGGTTAATGGAATTGTTCGTCTAGGGCCAATATATAAAAACCCAAATTTTTGTGTCAATTGAACCACCCCTCGCGTCATGGGAGCACCCCCCGTTTTGACAAATTGCCAAAACCCTGGATTTTCTTTTAATCATATCTCCTGTTCTATTTACTCTAGAATCAAACCGCTAGATGGCTTTTGAAAAAAATTATTCAAGGAGTCTAGAAAAAATATAATTATTTTTTGTTTTTTTTTAATATTAAAATTAATTTTTCTCTTAATACATATATTTTCATTTTGAAAATTCTAATGCCATCGCATTCCTCAGACTTTTTTGCATAAGAAACACTTATAATCTCAATATAATTTGAGCGCATCCTGAGATACACCATTTTGAAGGGAAAAACTTGCCCTTTCTCATATAAAAATCATTTTTTATTTGCCGAAATTGAGAAAATCTTCAAGCGTTCACAAACATCGACCCTGATCTGCTAGAAGCAAATCAAAAACGTAGTTTTTCATCATTTCTCGTCTACTTCACTAAAAATCATGTTTGAACTCAGAATATTCAAGTTAGGTTTTAGTGCTCGCGATTTTATATAGGAAATTGCGATTTTTCCCTTCCAAACGCTGTATCTCAGGATTCGCTCAAATTATATTGAGATTATAATGTCTGAGGAATACGATGGCATTAGAATTTTCAGAATTAAAATATATGTATTAGGAGAAAAATTAATTTTTAATATTTAACTGAAAAAACCGCATAGTTGGCAGCACTGCCGCCAAGAATTAATATTTTTTGTAGACTCCTTGAATAATTTCCTTAAAAAGACATCTTGCGATTTGATTCTAGAGTAAATATAACTAGAGATATGATCAAAAGAAAATCAAGAGTTTTGGCAATTTGTCCAAACGGGGATAAGTATACAAGAGATAATAACGAACACTGAAGGGAAATATAAAGGATTGTTAACCTGATTCACGGGCTTGTTGGAAATAGTGGAGCTTGAAATTAGGTTCATAACAACAGACGCGGCGAATTTTAAGTACATATTGACCAGTGAACATTGATATTAGTCCGATTAGTCTAATTGGGACTAATTTCCGATCAACTTTTTATTTTTCCGGAATTTTTTTCTGGACTAGATCCGTTCGCACCCTCTCATTCTGCTACTATCGGAAGAAGGCTGACCCAGCACCCAGTGGTCACCGGTCTAAGGACCAAATGTCATCAATAGACTTAGACTCACGTGGAGGCATGAGATGGGAAACTTGTGAGAATTTTATCTCACCGTTTGACGACCCAAAAAAAAAATCCTTCAATAAAATTTCTTTCCAAAACACTTACCTGATATTTTTTCCCTTTTCTTAGTTACTTTAATCATAGTTTCATCATTACAATGATTTTTGTTTTGAGGATGACAAAAAAATAAACACGTAAAAAAACTGCATAATGAGATTTATCTGTCAAAATTAAAGTTTCAGAATGGCGCTTCCACGCAGTGATATCCATATAAAAGAGATTATAACTACTAGAGGGAGCAACATGGAGACACTAGCTCCATGTATCCACGGACTGAAACATGGGGTCTCGCTCTAGCATATTGTATCCCATTACTTTGACATGTGTGCACCCGGAGTAATATGTGTCAAACTAAAGGGCCTAGCATATGTAAAAGCGAGATGATAAATTATCAGTGTTAACAGCGACATTCGACCTCTAGTAGTTATAATCTCTCCCCACACGCTGCCAAGCCAAACGAGAGCGCTTCTCTTTTGTTAATATACACCACCGTATTCGATATGTGTGGTGAGTACATGTTGATGGCAGAGGTAAATTTTTATACACCCAACACCAGAACAGTCTAGAGTGTGGAAAAAAGCTCTTAAATTCTCTGCGGCGCGCTCACATAAATTCACCGCGCGCGCTCCAGAGTGCACTGCGGTGTATACACTGAATTGTATACTGGAGTGCGCACTGGCGTGTGCTCTTTGGTTCGTTTTCTTCTGGCGAGCGGCAGTGCGGGTGCGATTGACGACTTGATTTGCGCTGGTTGTTTTGTTGTGTATGGGAGAAAGTGTTGGCTTACCGCATGCTAATATTATGATTTTCTGCTGATGATTTGATACGAGTTGCTTCGTAAAGTGTACTTACGAGGTTATAGATTATTATTACAGTACTTGGCAAGTACTCGGTTGTCGGGGAAAACTGTTAAGAGTAATCGTTTTATTGCAACTTAATCTTACAGTTTTATTGCTTAATCTTAGAATTCGTTAACAGGCTTGACATGTTCAGGAAAAGGGCATGAAAATGTGGTGAGTAATAATAATTTAAGTCAACGTTGATTTGAAACTAAAGTGAGTGCACCTATAGTTGAGGTGTACTAATGGTAGTAGTAGTAGGCTATAACAGTCATCAAATATTTTTGATAGTTACATAACACTAAAATCATGCAACAATTTAAAGTTTTATCCTTGAAATTAGCTCAAATAGCAATTGAAAAAAATCATTTACTTTGAATGTTGAGCTCCTTTGAACCTATAGTTAAGTGAATGTACCTATAGTTGCATGTCCCATAATAAATCTATGGGATTTTCTCTTATAAGAACTGAAATTGGCAATTGCACTACTACTGGCACATGTGTTCCTATAGTGGTACAAGCGGTTTTATATACGCTAATTGATTAATAAGTAATCTTTATACTTTTTGCATGAAAAGGGACTGGAAGCTTTCATTTAACATATTAAAATTATTCCGTAAGTATTCGACTATTGGAACCAGTCTTCAAGAAAACATACACCATGTTGAGCTTGTGTACAATATTTTTAACCGCAAGCTCAGCTCAAATTTTTCAAGCGCAAGCTCAACTCGAGCTTATACGCCGCTTGATTTCATACATGAGCACCAAAGACGATGTTTTAAATATAAAGACACGCGGAGATAAAGCAGGTAATTTGGCTGCACGGTTGACCAAGTTATTTTGTCTGCTAGTTTTGGCAACCAGGAATTTTGTGTAAACAGCGAATGACTTGTTGTTTTAATGAATGCTTGACGATTTTTTGGGAAATATTTCCCAAAAAGGGTCAAACTTTTTTTTTACCAATGTTTTTCAAATGGCTATAGTCTAAAAATGACAAATCCTACAAAAAATGTTGTTTTCACAAAATTAGTCAAATTTTTGAATAAAAATAGTGAAAAAATTCTTCATCGACTCCTACACTGAAAAAAATCGATTTTAAAACTTTAAAGTGAATTTACTAAAAAACGATTTGGATGAAATTTGTTCCAAGATAGGTGATTATGTTCCCCATCTTCTGTCAAAAATTCAAGTTGGGCACTTTCAAGGAAAAAAGTTATTTAAAAAAAAACTTTTCCTTGTCCAAACTGATTTTTTTCCCAGTGCATTTTTATCGAAAACTAAACCAATGAAAGTCGTAATCATCTCAGAATCCAATAAAAACTCAGTTTGTGAGAATATATTATCTAATTTAGCAACTAAGTATATTTTTACTAATCAAGAATCCCATTGAAAAGAATTTTTGTCATTAAACAAATATTCCATTATTATTTCTTTATTTTCTTATTTAGTTCTGAGGAACGATAACGTGACACACCATTTTACGTAAGCATGATAACATCCGGATATTCAGGTGAACGCCTCAGCGCTTATAAATTTTCAAACGCGATCTCAAGCGTGAACCTAACAACTCCCGCGCTCGTACGATCATAAATCGGTCACTTCCGGAAGATTCTATCTCTGGTATCAGCAGACTAGGTTCATGCCTTCAATTAAACCAATTAAAAAAGAAAGCTCTCATATCCACTCGACAACACGACATTACCGGGAACTTCAGTGATATGGAAGATCTTACTTTCTTCTAACATCTAAACCGTACACCGAAAATTGAGTATAATATTCACAGCTCGCGCGCGATCATCCAAGAACACACGCGAATGTGCGAAAGGCACCCGGTTATAAAATCGAAATTAGCACACGCAACATACAAACGCACACACGATTAAACACTTTAGCGTACAAATGCTCGATTCCTTCGCGATGATACACGCGATCGCAAAATCTCTACGCCCGCACATATCTGAACCGTACAATGAATATCACATTCAGAATCACGGCCCGCTGCAATTAGCCTTAAGCAGTGTTTTAGTGGGCAACGTTGCCTGTCTTGTCTGCAATTGTAGTGTGTGATTCTGACGGGGAGCCCTTTCGAGAACCTAGCTCTACTACTCCAGTAGGACAACTCTAAAAAAAGATTTTCAAGCATTTCAGTTCCACAAACTTGTTACCGTTATAGAAATACATCGTTTTTTTGAACCGATTATTTTGATATATCGAACAGTTCTTGAGTTATTCTCATTTTTTGTTTTAAAAATGGCCTAACTTGTATTCCCCCCTAGGTTGAGGGGTTTGACGGTATTGCAAACATCATCAAGCATATTGCGTGCATCAGTGCTAAAGAATCTCTGACAGACAATTATTTTAAGATATCTCATACTATATTGCGTTTCGGCTTCGCCTCATCAGAAACCGACACTAACGTATTGTCGGAATAGATTAGCGCCGGCTTGACGCAAATCCCTTAAAACTAAAACACACTATGTGTTTCAAACAAACGACTGATCAAACGTGATGTCCCGTTCGAGCAGAAGTTCTGTTTATGCCGATGAGACACAAGTGAAGCCGAAACTTGTGTTGGCTTAGCAGGCCTATGCGAAAGCACTATGCTATATTTCACCCTAAGGAGGAAAATTTGGTAAAAACCAAAATTTCTCACTAGGGTGAAAATTTGTTGGTAAAAAGCAGTCTTTGTACAGGAGGGCACAAATCCTTATTTCATACTATGTTGCGTTTCGGCTTCGCCTCATCAGAAACCGACACTAACGTATTGTCGGAATAGATTAGCGCCGGCTTAAGCCACGGGACATCACGTTTGATCAGTCGTTTGTTTGAAACACATAGTGTGTTTTAGTTTTAAGGGATTTGCGTCAAGCCGGCGCTAATCTATTCCGACAATACGTTAGTGTCGGTTTCTGATGAGGCGAAGCCGAAACGCAACATAGTATGAAATAAGGATTTGTGCCCTCCTGTACAAAGACTGGTTTTTACCAACAAATTTTCACCCTAGTGAGAAATTTTGGTTTTTACCAAATTTTCCTCCTTAGGGTGAAATATAGCATAGTATTTTAAGATAGTTATTGCATTACGCCTGGATAGTAATGCATCGAGGAGACCGAGAGAGCTTATGGGCCTTTTTTATGTGTGCAGTTTTTTCATACTCCGCACCTGCTCAAACAAACGACCGGTCTGAGTTGTTGGACATGGCTCGTAGTGGAGGTCATTGTGTGATGATTTATCGGTCGACTTCGTCATCGTGCTAATCCTTTAAAAAATTGTAAAAGTAGAAGCCTATTAGTGTTAATTAATTTTTGTGCTCATTTGAAAGTTTACGTTCAAGTTTGTTATGAATATATACCAAATTCGTTGCTGATACTGTTGCTGTTGGGAAATTGTATTCTGAGAGGATTATGACTTTCATTGGTTTAGCTTTCGATACAAATATACTGAAAAAAAAATTCAGTTTGGACAAGGAAAAGTTTTTTTACTTGAAAGTGCAGAACTTTAATTTTTGACGATAGGTAGGGAACATAATTACCTATCTTGGAACAAATTTTCTTCCCAATCAAAGATGAGGTTTTTTAGTAAATCGACCTTAAATTTTTAAAATCGATTTTTTTCAGTGTAGGATTCGATGAAGAATTTTTTCAATATTTTTATTCAAAAATTTGACTAATTGTGTGAAAATCACTCCTACAACATTTTTTGTAGGATTTGTGATTTTTAGACTATAGCCATTTGAAAAAAAATTGGTGAAAAAAGTTTGACCCTTTTCAAAAGACAGTCTAGATCATTTTTGGAAAAACTAAGTATGCAAAGTGGCTTTCTGTGACAAAGTCTTCATCTACAGAAACTTTCATTAAAATCTGAGAGGGTGCTGCCAACATTTGTTCGAGTTGGCGCGAAATTCGTCATTTATGACGAATGTCACGATAATAGGAGAAAACTAGACGATAAGTTCATCATGTTCACACTTTGCATTTACCAGTTATATAAAATGAGGGACTAGACAATCGATCAATGGCTTTGTAATGTTTGAAATGTGATAAAATTTACTCGTACTTTATTTGTAATTAAAGTTATTTAGTATGTATGTATATAAAGTTTACACTCTTCGTATGGGATTTTTTTTAATCTCATTACTACCCACGATTTACTTCCTAAATCCGCCATATTTGTTTACATTGCTCGTTTGGAACCGTTGTTTTGGGTTCGATTGGAAGTTTTGGCTTCAGTCTTTGTGCATCGCTATACAAACATCTCTGGTAACAATAAATGATTGTGTTTGGTTTTAAAAATGCAGTCGTTGCTCTGCATTCTTTAAATTTGCCGATTGCAATCATTATCTCATGGAAGATTGAAGTACGCGGCATAGGCGATTCTTCTATTTCGCTCTTCAAACTTAACAACTACAACAATGCTCCCAGTTTTCATTTATCATCTTGCATTTGACAAGCGGTGATGCCAGAACTTCGGTTGAAAAAAATATTTGTCATGGTTGCCAGAATTACATTTTGTGCAATGGGTTCAACAGTTGGGGTTAGTATACAGTGGGCGATGATTACTTTAGAATCTTCTTCAACCTGTTACGTCTGTTTGTCTGTGCCAATGCGTTGAGTAGAGATAACCGACACTGCTCTAAGCAATGTATTCAAATGGGTTGGATGAATAGTGGTTCTAAGAAGAATTAGGGCACAGTTACTCTATAGTTAGTTCTTGAATGAAAACGTCTTTATTCTAATGATGATATCTACTTGTGCTAAACACGAAAAGTAAATTTGGCAGTAATGAATTAAACTACATAATACTAATGGCACTTCCCTTAAACCTAACCTGTGGCGCGGAAGTTCTGATAGCGCTTCAGAAAAAATAATTTTTTCCCATCGGAACACCAGTGGGAAAGTTCAAAGCAATAAAAGACAGGAAACAAAAACTGATATTTTTCACCTCAGTTCCACTCACCGAAACTTTCCGAAACTTCCCGTCACCGGGTTGGAATCATTATCCAAGTGTTATTGCTTACATTGGTAATCAGATTCCCACTGCTGGTAAATCCAGCTGGGTACCTGCATAAGTGCACAGGAGGAAAAGGATTGTGGTTCAGCACAGTCAGGCGAACATCGAATAAAGAAATAGTAAGAAAAGAAAACGACCAGCTTTCAAGTGTTCAGGTGAAAGGTCAGGGTATTTTGCGGAATCGAATCGACCTTTCGGGAAATCCACAGTATAAAGTTGTACTTCGTTTTAACGGTTATTTTCTAGATTGCGGATACCGATGAACGGGGGTTTAGCAGTTTGGGTTTGATACGTAAGTGTTCCTTCACTAAATTTGCGGAAGTTCGAGCTTTGAATGCATACGATTAAGATTCAAAGCGTGTACGTGCCTTGCATTTACTTCGAGGAGCACTTGACAATTTTTATTGTACGTATGTTGTTTACGTTTCGCAGTGAAAATCATACCGTAAAATAAGACATATAGTGGAAATATGATAAGTAACGGTTTACGATTTATCAGTTTGATTATAAATAGTTTACTTTCGTGCACTACATCAATTGGAAGAATATTTTTTCCTAATATTTTGGGGTTTCATCATTCATTCTTAACTTAACCCTTAAAAGCGCAATGTTGTTTTAAAACAATATTGCGAAAATCTTATCAAAATTAACACAACAACGTTTTGAAGCTATCAGATAATTTTCACAAAATTTAAAAAAAAAGTGCCGTTAAGGGTTAATAAGAAGTGATGCCTCTGCAACTTAATAAATGAGCAAAATATGACGTCTTCATAGAACGATTGTATTCACTGCCATAGCGAGCTACGTCAAAATATTGTATGACTATGTGGTAACCAATTAAGGGGAATTTTCGTATAAATCATACTGAATCTTTGCGCGTGGTTCTGAAAAAAACTGCGCACGTTAAAGGCTAAAACTTGTTTTTATTTTGAAAACATCATTATAAATATGTTTAATTATTTTTTTCGTTGAAATAGGGTGAGTAGGCCAGTCGTAGCATTAGCATAAGTTTTTCACACCAGTGATTTCAACTAGCCATTAACAAAAATAGGTGTCAATTTAGAGTATTTGATTAACTAATATTAACATATAAATTAACATATAAATTTCAAGTTGAACAATGCATAATTCATTTCAAATTAAAGTTTTCCTATAACTGTAGAGCTAAAAACTATGCATTTTGTTTCACTTATTTTAACGGAAATATGCAACCACTCAATACATTAAACACATATAAGTATACAGTTCGGACTCGATTATCCGGGAATTCGATTATCCTGGTGTTTCGAAAAAAAATCAAATTTCAACTAGAATGTCTGATTATGATGTGATGTGATGTGATATTTAGCCACCATCAGCTCAAGGGTTTTCCAATGGATGCGGTTAGACTTACGGTAGCCCCGAAAAAGTTTATCGTGAAACTTTCGCATTATTGCTGTTTACGAAGGGAAATCAAAAGGTTTGGGCGGGTCCGTAAGCAGAAGCACTTACACGCACCTGCTGGTAAGAAAGAGTCCCTTCCAACAATAATACTCCAGTCAAAAGATGATTTCGCTATACCTGCTTTACCCACCTGATAGTTTGTTCTGAGAAGGGTGCGTCAAACTCATATCAGACCTTTTGAAGAAAACAAGTTTTCTTCAAGTGACTTAGACTGGCTACCCACGTTCCTTCGTCCTGTCCTCAATTTATATGATACCCTGGAGCTCCCAGCCCCTCCCAGTTTTCAATATTATATAGTGAATTAAATTTATTGTATATTATGTAGTATAGCATAGTAGACACATAGCTCAATATCGATAAATATAATGGATATTTTGTTCATACCTAATTGAAAAAATAATAAAAGATGTAAAGAATGAATAATATAATATAATATAATATAATATAATATAATATAATATAATATAATATAATATAATATAATATAATATAATATAATATAATATAATATAATATAATATAATATAATATAATATAATATAATATAATATAATATAATATAATATAATATAATATAATATAATATAATATAATATAATATAATATAATATAATATAATATAATATAATATAATATAATATAATATAATATAATATAATATAATATAATATAATATAATATAATATAATATAATATAATATAATATAATATAATATATTATAATATAGCATAATACAATGGGCTCAGGTTTTTTTACAAGGGAGATACCGGCCGCGGAAATGAAAACGATGTAAATTTAAAAAAACCGCGTAAATGAAAACCGCATAAATTGAAAAAACCCGTAACCCCGTAACTTAAAGAATCCGCCGTAATGGAAAACCTGAGTGTATAATATAACTCAGTATAATATAATAAAAAATAATACAATATAATACGATATAACATAATATAGTGTAACATAATATATAACAATACAATTCAATATAATATAATATAACACAATATAGCACAGTGTAATATAATACAATATAATATAATGCAATATAATATAATATAATAGAACAGAGAATCTCAGTCCAGTGATAAAAGGTAACTGTTTGAGTAATGCAACGGTGATCGTGAGATGATGAACAACATTGAGATAATGACGATATTGCTTATTAATAAGGTGAATATATTGGATGCAATGAAGGAAATTCATGTAACAAAAAGTTAGAAATGAGCTTATCTTAATCTTACGTTGCAATTGATGACTGTAAGTGCTATTGTAAATATGGTGATTTTTTAACGTTTATTTAAAAAGAAACGTACAGAAACCCTCAAACTTTGAAGATTTTTTCAGAAGCCTGGACCTAGTCTTGTGAATCAAACGACTCTGCTCAACAAATTGGGTAAATGTTTGTTATCGAGAAAGAGTCTTCAAAAGACACCGCTTCATACTGGTCGGAAACCCCAAAAACGTGAACTTAATTCACTAGAGGCCAAACCATCGAATATATTCACAAGGTATCTTTGGACGAATTGTTCGTAAGAATATTCCCCACAAACTGATAAAAATTAAAATTGGTCATGGCTTACTACGTTCAAATTAAAAAAATTAACTTTTTATGCTAACGAGGTAGAAAGTTGGTGTCTTCGACAAAGTTTTAGAAATGCTCGTATTAAAGAATTTTGTTAACTAGTTGAACTTGTAGGATTTAATGTAATCTTTTTTTAAACGTTTTCTATGGCACCACCCTCAAATTTAGTTTTTTTAATATAACTTTTTCCACTGTTAACTTTTCGTGCAAACCGTGCTCCAGACAAAAGTTGAGGCGTTAAAACCAAATAATATTGTTGAAAACTGTAAGTTAAAATACCCAAGTAAAAATCATTTCAAAATGAGCTTAAAACCTTCTTACCTTTATTATGCGTAGCCCGGACATTGAAAATAGTGCCTGCTCGTCCATTTTGGTTTGCAACTTTCTCTCTTATACGCAGTTGAACTTAGTGTAAAAAAAATTAAAATTCTTCAATAACTCTAAAACGAATGAGTATTTTTACAAGAGGTGTGCGCCGATTTCAGGTAAAAATTTTATATGCAGTGCTCAACAAAATTTTTAACATGCAGTCTTCAACAATAATTTAATTTTTATATGCTGTCTTCAACAATATTATGTGGTTTTAATACCTAAACATTTATCTGGAACATCGTTTGCACGAAAAGTCACAGCGAAAAAATCTAGATTAAAAAGCTAAATTTAAGGGGTTTGCCTTGGAAAACGCTTTATAAATCGATAACATTAAGTCCTACAAGCTCAAGTTCAACAAAATTCTTTATTATGAGCATTCCTAAACTACTTTCTACCTCGCCAGTATAAAAAGTTATTTTTTCTAGTTCACTCACAGTAAGCCATGCCTCAATTTAATTTTTATCAGATTGTGGGGAATATTCTTACGAACAATTTCTCCAAAGATATCCTATGAATATATTCAATGGTTTGACCTCTAGTGACATTTTTAGCATTTCCGACCACTGTGCGTTGTCTGCTGGCTCGTGGTGGACTCGGATTGGTTTGTAGTAGTTGTTAAGCCAAACTAAACTAAACTTAAACCTCTTGTATCCCGTAATCCTCATCCATCCGGGGCAACCGTTAAGTACTGCTTTAGTAAGGATTGTGTTCTTACTTATTTTGTTTTGTATTTGACGATTATGCTTTTATCCATAGCTACTTTTCCTTACTTGCTGTCAAACCTTCGCGATATATCTCACCTGCTCAGGTCTGCTGCAAATATCGTACCCTGTTGATACATGAACGGATCGGGGGGTGTCGACCATAAGGATTTACATCTGTTTACAATCACCATCGCCGGGTTTCTTATCTTTCTTGGTGCTAGTCGTTCCTATTGATATGCTAGCTGGTGCTGAGAACTTCTTGGCGGCAGTATTTCACCCTATACCGATGCCCATATTCGCGATCCATTTCGCTGCCGCTCTAACGGAATAATCATCGGCGGAAAAATTTCTCTAAACAACGATATCCCGATTTTCTCCAACTTCGTGTTTTCCTCTTTAGCTGCCGTTGCTAGCCCGCGGACCGACATCTGCTGTCTACTCACTACTTTTGCTAATATAGAAGCTTGTCGAAACGTGAACCGATCCTTCAGAGAAGCCGTCAAATTTGACATACATCCCTTTCCAGCCACCCTCGCAAATTTTCGTCCTTGGTTTCTTCGTTGACTTGTTTCTAGAGTGACCGAACTCAAATGACATTTTATGTGTCCAAACGGTTTGCAGTATAGTTTTTTCCTGGACAGGAAAATAATAAATTTTTAAAAGCAATTCAAAAGCTCATGAGAGGGGGGGGGGGGTTGAACCCCAAACCCCCCAACATGCGCGTGGGTCTGATTTGAATGAACTAAAGTAGACAGTTCGAGTCATTGTAATAAACGATTTTATTGCAACTTTGGGTTGAGAATCCTGTCAACATTATCAACTTTAAAAGAAAGATGATTGAAAGAGAAAAAAGCTCTCAAATTTTATTTCCAAATCGAACACACTTCACATAATCTTAGAAAAAAGAACAAAACCAAGTTTCATAATGCCCTTTAAGAAGAAATTCCGGAGTCGTTACTCGTTGAACACGGATCACAACAGAAAACGAACAAGAAAATATCAGGCTGGACCATACATTCAGTAAATTCTAAAAGTAATACAAGTTTGTTTATTGAAGATTTCCCTCATAATATGGGATAAGAGCAAAGACAACATATCAAGAAGACAGAGTTGCCAGTTCAGTTCAGAATCTGGAGACATTAACAGCAACACGTTTTTCCGGTAAAGGTGAATATCAAAACTAAGAAAAAATATTTCTAATTTTCCTTGGTTTTGATATTCTTTTCTATTTAAAAATCCAGTAAACAAATTTTCTATTGCGATTAGAGCTATGGTCACCTGTTAAAACGGGTTAGGATATATCTAAGGAACAACCTTTGATGATATGTGGTCACGTAGGGGCTATTAAATCAGAGTGAAAGTGATCTTCCTATGGAAACATAGCAAAAACACGATTTTTGATTGGAGACACCTCTAAATCATGGTCAAATTAAGTCATTTTTGGCGAAAGTTTTTAAATTAACACCTAGAACAAAAATCTGAGCTGACCCATGTATATTTCAAAACTTTTTTAAGATGTGGAAAGGTCTTATGTAAAGCGATTGCTAAAAGTTAACAAACATGTTTTAATCCACCTAGCGGTGCAATTGTGCCTTTCTCATTTCTCTAAACTATGGCACGGAGGCTTTTTATGTTCAACATAATTGTGGAAATGTCCATTACATTCTTAGTACACTTTGCACTTATACACAATGGCATGCCAGCCACGAACTTGATGAGCTACGTGTCGACGGTGAAACACTTGAAACAAAAAAATATCATACTCCATTAGCCTAATCAGCATTAGATCAATGTTATCTGCTTGCTAACTCATTTTGTCATGCGGGGGTGGGTATGTGAGGAGGGCGAAAGTCCCATGAACGAACGACTCCCCAGCTTAAATTGGTATGCTTTGTGCTGGATGGGGTGGTGGTCTGAGGGGTGATTTAAGGAGATTTTTAAAGGAGGGGAGTGAACAGTAGAGGGGGGGGTGTAACCCCTCTCCATAAACCATCAACTACGCCCCTGTTAAAATCCAGAAACCTTATGAGAGTCGAAAAAAAAATTTGGCCCTCCGGGATTAGGTTGACGTTTTTCAGAGTGATTGTATAACCTTTCTATATGAGAAAGGCAAAAATGTGACAAAATCCAAAAAAGTGAATTGTCGTCAAATTTATTATCGAGTTTGCATCAAATCTCGACGTTTCATGCACCTTGAACACATTTAGAATCAAAAATAAAAATTCTATTTTTAATTTTTCCTATAGTATATATGAGAAATTTCTGTGTGGCCGCACTCTGAAACCCGTAATTCCGGAACCAGAATTCCGATCGATCCAAAATTCAATAGCAGCCGATGGGAAGGTTGCACCTTTCATTTGAGACTAAGTTTGGACAAATCGATCCAGCCATCTCTGAGAAAAATGAGTGACATTATTTGACACATACGCACATACATACACACACACATACATACATACACACACACATACAGACTTTTTCCGATCTTGACGAACTGAGTCGAATGGGATATGACACTCGGCCCTCCGGGCCGGGATTAGGTTGACGTTTTTCAGAGTGATTGCATAACCTTTCTATATGAGAAAGGCAAAACTTAAACATAAATCTCGTCGAATTATTTTTCTATCCTTCATGAAACTGTCAATCAGGATTCTCAATCCAAATCAATTCAAATGACTGAATAGGGGAAGATGGGGTAAAACGCATCCCCGGGGCAAAATGCACCTCTTGATTATATCGAAAACAGCTGAAAGTTTCTAGAAAACGGTAACACCAGTCGGAAGTCCGCCATAGTAAACATACACTGTCAAAGTTTGACAATTGTACATCAATAGCTGCTCGAGAAATAAACAAAAAACAATAACGTGCTCTTCTCATGTAATTATTGTGGCTCGTGCAACAAGGATTTTCAGCTCTTATAAATACTGTTTTACTATTATATTAGAGCATTCCAGTTCTATTTATACCGTTGCGCATTATTCTGTCGCACTACATATGAAAAATCTACTAAATAATTCACTTTTTGCTAAATTTATATCTCTGCTCCCTCGGGGGCAAAATGCCCGCTTTTCTGATTTTGCTGGTTTTTAATCGAAAACAGAAAAATCGTTCTGAAAACCTACCGATTGCATAACCTAAGGCTATTTAATGGCACACCTTTGTGAAATCTCGTTAGAAAACAAAACTACTTGCTTGTTTATCGAGCATTCTGCCCCGTTGTTGCGGTGCATTCTACCCCGTTGTTGTAGTGCATTATGCCCTGTTGTTGTGGTGCATTTTGCCCCCGCACAGGTGCGTTTTGCCCCGCTTATTTTTCAAAAGGTGATTTTTAATGATTTTGAAAAATTGAATTATTTTCATGTTTTTGAATATTTTGCAAAGCGTTATGATTTTGATTACAGATGAAAATGTTGGCTACGCGATATCATTAATTAAATTCTCTCAATTGATGTTCTATAGCTTAGTTATGATCATATTTCCTTAGGGGGTGCGTTTTACCCCATCTTCCCCTATCTAATCGAGATTGTTCATATAAAAAGTTAAAATTTAGGCCAAATATATCCCACAAGATGCTAAAGAGCAAAAAGGTTGATTCAAGATTACATCAAGCATACTTCAGAATGAGTGATGAAATAAAAACCTGTTTTAATCCACCTAACGGTGCAATTGTGCCTTTCTCATTTCTCTAAACTATGGCATGGAGGCTTTTTATGTTCAACATAATTGTGGAAATGTCCATTACATCCTTAGTACACTTTGCACTTATACACAAGATGATGGGGTTGAAAGGTAGTGGTATGATGGCTGGATGGGGTGGTGGTCTGAGGGGTGATTTAAGGATATTTTTAAGGGAGGGGAGTGAACAGTAGAGGGGGGGGGGTGTAACCTCTCTCCGTAAACCATCAACTACGCCCCTGTTAAAATCCAGAAACCTTATGCGATGTTATGATTGCATAACCTTTCTATATGAGAAAGGCAAATATATGCCAAAATCCAAAAAAGTGAATCGCCGTCAATTTTTTTTCGAGTTTGCATCAAATCTCGACGTTTCATGCACCTTGAACACATTTAGCATCAAAAATAAAAATTCTATTTTTAATTTTTCCTATAGTTTATATGAGAAATTTCTGTGTGGCCGCACTCTGAAACCCGTAATTCCGGAACCAGAATTCCGACCGATCCAAAATTCAATAGCAGCCGATGGGAAGGTTGCACATTTCATTTGAGACTAAGTTTGGGCAAATCGGTTCAGCCATCTCTGAGAAAAATGAGTGACATTATTTGACACATACGCACATATATACACACACACACATGCATACACATACAGACTTTTTCCGATCTCGACGAACTGAGTCGAATGGGATATGACACTCGGACCTCCGGGCCGGGATTAGGTTGACGTGACGTGCATAACCTTTCTTTATGCGCATAAAACGGTGGAATCTGAAATTCTTAACCAATAGGCCCCGTGCGAATCTAGAAACATTGATAAAAGCTTAATAGCTTTCTCTGGCGATTTTAGATCGCAATGTAGTTTTCTAAACAATAGTTGTACACAGTTAAATTGTCCATCAGATTCTCACTTTTGGTAATATTTGAATGTCTAAGGGACCATGCATAAATGACGTAGCATTTTGGGGGGTAGGGAGGGTATACCAAATTTGTGACGAAGTGTGACGAAGGGGAGGGTAGGGTCAGAAGTTGCGCGACGTAGCAATAAGTTTAAAACCCATCGTTTAGAGAAAACAATTTAATGATCCTCCATTCCCAAGAGAAATGAATTTAAATTCAAACAAGTTACTTTTGATGTGGTTATTCATTAGGTAAATTTTTCGATTCGCGAAATTACAAGTTCGCAAAAATATGAAAAGATTTTATATGCGGATTTAACTTGCTACATTAGTTCGCTAATGTTGCTAACTAGTAGACTTAGTTTCGAAGCTGAATTAAATTTTCACTTCGGATTCAACCAAACAAAATTTAGTAATTTAGATCAACGTATGGTTCTTAGAATCATTGGCAGCTTCACGATTGTGAACTGAGAGAACTTGTCTTCATGCTCCCCTTAACATATAAAATTCAAAACAAAACTATCAACACTATATTTGTCATTAAATGGGCTTATTTTGCACGCAATTTGTTGTTATAATGAAAATGTTGATAAAAGTCGTCAAACATTTTGAAAGAACATGTATTTAAAATAACTGAAAAACATATGTAATTTTTTTCATCACCCGGGCGCGTTGCAAGGGACGAGGGGGAGGGGGTAGGTAAATGCTACGTTATTTACGAGGGGGAGGTTGGAATTTTGTGACCAAATGCTACGAGGGGGGAGGGAGGGTTCAAAAATCGCCGAAAAAAAGCTACGTCATTTGTGTACGGCCCCTAAAGTACTACCTAGTTGCAAAAATGTGAACCAGTTTCATTGAAAAACCTAAGTTTTCAAACAAAATAAAAAGCTGCTCTGGACTCTGGAGCCCCCGCAGAATATTTTAATTTTAGTTTCAAATGAAAGGGAAAAACCATTCTATCACATGCTGAAGTTTTAGCGATGCCGATTTTTTTCGAATAAAATTGTTCTACCAAACACACCGTGAATGTTCTTTACTAATCAAAAGATGCAACTCAAGTCAGAAAGTCATAAGCCTGGAATTGGAAGGAAAATTTTTACTCAATTCAGAATAAGTGATTCATCTCGTTGCAGAAAATCTCCTATTTGTTAAATCATCACTCTCTAGCCGTCAACTAGTATTTAGTTAATCTAAACGTGTACATACTTTGCTTTAGGTTTCTAGCGAAGACTATCCTTGACATTGCCATTCCCTACTATTCAATCGGCTCGTTTCTTCAGTTGCTGTTCAAAGACTCCAGTATACTAGGAAGTATTGTTGCTACTTTGTTCAGCGCCTTTTAGGAGAATTAATTAATTTCTGTTCCATGGAATTTGCTCCTCCTGAGAATCAAAGAACCGATTGATCTGGCTTGATTTGCGAGAATTCGTTCCAAAATGCACCTCAATCACGGCTAATAATTAATGAACAATCATTTAATTAAACGGTAAACATCATTATTGTGTTTATCTCCTTGTTGCATCCAGACATAATTGCTAGAGAGAGAGGTACAAGGCAAACAGTTATAATTCTAAGAGGAATTATCGGAACGGCTTCTTTTGATGTGTCAATAGTCTTTGACCTTTTGGTTTCGGCATTTATTCATTTAGTAATTAATAATGAATCGAAGAGAGCTTTCGGGGAGAAATTTGTTTTCTAACAAACATGCTATTAGATTTGTCTGATTGAGGTTGAGAATGTAGCCGATCGATTGTTTTTTGTATTGGAAACGGTAACAGAAAATAATAATTGATAGTTGAAGTTTGGTTATGCACACATTCGTGCTAAATATAGCGCATTGCGCACTTAATAAGTGCGACTGAAAGTGCGGAAATGCAAATAGAACTGCGCTTTTACGTTGAATCGTCTTGGTGTCTATTACGCACTTATGTATTATCCAACGAGGAATAAGTGCGCCTTATGAACGTCTACATGAAAACATTTAAATGAAAACGATTCAATGTAAAAGCGCACTTTTATAAGAAAAGTAGCACATTCATGGAGTCCAGTTTTAAATGCCACGAATAATATGTCAATTTTCCTTTTATTACTTGTGCTACCAATATTCTTAAACCTGGAAGAGGCCAAAGCGCGTTCTTTTAAAGTTATTGATCGACATTTTGATGCTCAAGAAACCTCTTAAATATGTACGTTTCTCACCCATTTGCGCAACTTTTGTAGGAGTAGAAAACTTTTAGCAAATATTCATGAGCTGATTAATATCGTGAGAATCAGAATAGACACAATTTTTACGTTCCCCGCCTTGTTGGGAGATTTGGTAGCACGGCTCAAAACTTTTTGAGTGTTGTACACAATGTACACAATGAATATATATATGGGTCCTTTTAATACAAATATTGGAAAATCCGGAATACTTGTCGGTACGTCTTGCTCTGCGGGACAAGTCCCAAAAATCCAGTGCTGTCCAGTCTAATGCGGGACGTAACCTGATATATAGTATTCGGATTTTGAATAGTCCACAAGAGATTAATCCAGATGCCTCTTGTTATCGAATATTCACAGCTCTAGATAATGACAGCAATGAACCTAAACTTCCCCATTCTAATCCGTTCAGCAGTCATAGGCATGTTAGCTGAGAAATGAAATTAAATTGCAGCGAGAAAAAAAATGATTGCATGCTCCTCCGAAACATGAAAAAATCATCAATTGTGTGGTGGCAAACGCAAAATAATCCTACTTTCGTGTCGGTCGTTTGTCTCGTTTTACTGCTATCATCGTCGCCAGTTACTAGTGGCCTTATGGTGCGTGAAGCAATTTTTTTGTTTGTTTGTTTCTCGGTACATTCCCATTTCACTGGAAGAGGATTTATTTTATCATTCAGTGTCAAAGATAAAAACAACGAATAAATTTAATTTGCGAAACGAGAGGCACTCTTAATTACCCTGCATCTGTTCGATCCGTGGGATGCGGTGTTTGTTCGGGAGAAGCCTTGGTACGGCACACAGTGGTTCAGAGTTGTGTGAAGCCGGCCAACCGCCAGCCGGTTAATTGTATTTCGTGAATATTGTATTTCAGTCAGGGGTCAAGTTTCTGGACAAGAAATGCACTATCCTTTTATTCCGACATTTTTTTAGTTTTATTAACGCGACTTTAAAATTTTTCATTCGTCACGTTTTACATCTAGTAGTGATATCGAAGTTTAATATTCAGGCAGGGTTAATGTGTTAGTTTTAGAAAATATTATACTAATAAATTTTACTAGGGATACTAGGTGTCACGTTGCGTTGCGTTGTGATGGATTGCACACTGACTTTATCATGTTTTACTGCTGATTTTCTAATAAGAGTTGCTTAGGAAGTGGTAAGTAGGAATTCATACCAATCAGACCCATATTAAAACCTCAACAGCATGATAGCCATCATAGCCGGCCGCCGCCATCTCCATCGTTCACGGGGAAGGATAAAAGATAAGGTGGACGGGAAGTGTTGATGTTCTACCTACTTAACGGAAGGTAAACGATTCATCAGGCTCTTCCATAGATGTCGCGGAGTTGGTAGTTTGGAAGGATATAAGGCCTAGGATTCGCTCCAAGCAAGCGATGCGACCTGTAAAGCATAATTTATTAAGTAGTTGATTAGTTGGTTTTCGATCATGATCACTCAAAAAGGAAAAGATTTTGTTTAGTTTTTGGTTCTTTTTAAACTCTGGGTGGCCGGCTGCCGAGAGTATTCTGTTTTCTAATCAAAAGCAATTTGAACTCCACACGGCTAACCGTGTGGCTAGAAAAGCTAATATTATGTGCATCATGGGATCAGTATTTATTGCAACAGTATTTAGAGAGATTTTGCTATTCTTTCTCTACGATATATTTAATAGGTTGAAAACTACCGAGTGATGACACGTTATACAGACAAAGAGCTATGTTATAAATCAAGGAAATTGGGTCGGTAAAGGCTGGAAAATGCGTAAGACAATGTACCAAAGTCCAAACAAGTCAATTTTTGTTTGACAAAAATTGACTTGTTTGGACTTTGGTACATTTTTGCCTTTCTCATATAGAAAGGTTATGCAATCACTCTAAAAATCGTCAATCATACCGGCCCGGAGGGAGTATGCAGTGAGGGGTTGCTACTTTAAAATTAAAACTAGTTCAAAAAATTTTAACAAGTCCGGCCGAACCCGGACCTCCCGGATCTTTTTCCATGATCCGCCGCTGGTTTCAAGCGATGTTTCAGTATCACATAGTATCTCAAGATCGTGGCTGTCGATCCATTGTATGTATGTGCAAATCGTACTGAACATGAAATATTCATTTCCACCATTTTATTGAACATAACCATCGTAGTCTGGACAAGTGAGACAAGCACAATTGCACCACTAGGTGGATTAAAACAGGTTTATATTTTGGGAATGCGTCGAGTTGAGACGCAAACGTAATATGATTAATAACGAGGATAACACTTTCCGAATGTAGAGAAATTTATGAAAAATGACGATTTCCATTCGACTCTAGCAGGTTCTGATCGATTTTGATGAGCATTTGATTTTTGTTGTATGACCAATTATATGTATAGGTCAAATGTTCAAAAACAGTAATGTAAGGTCAAGATAACATCATTTTGAAACCGCCAATTTCGGAGGTTTAGTATCTTCGATGAGTTTTACAAACGTTAAACAGCGCATCATTTTATATAATAATTTTGGCGGTATATCGTCCAAGAAGTATGTATGGTGAATTTTATTCATGAACTCTGTTACTATTTTCTGAAAAACTAATTCTGCATAATTTTAAAACTTAAAAAATCACGGTTTCGGAATTATGCCGTTTGGACAGTATGATCGACTTTCACCAAACCGAATTTCTGGCTACGCCGCTGATTTCAAATAAGTAGAAACAAAGTCGTTCTACACTCGTTCACAAGAAACTTCTTCGAATGCTGAATATCTATTATAACACATTGAAACCCCGATTTTATCAGCCAAATATGAATATATGTTTGATGGGCTCTAGCAGACGAACAAGACTGAATACGAGTAAATCCTTTCTGGAGCATGTTTTCCTTATCACGAAGATATGCGAAATAATGGAAAATAAAAAGATCATCATAATCGGAAATAGTTATCAGACTACAACAAAGGGACGAGAAGAATATTTTAACAGCTTCAGTTTATTATAAAGAAAAAAAATTGCCCGATTTAGTCAATGTCCCCATTTTGTCAGCCTAAAATACACCATGAGACTGATAAAATGGGTCTTTATTGTATGTATTATTCGCTGTGTTTCACATTAATAGGTACATTTCTTTTTTGGAGATTTTTTTTATCGCATCGAACTACAACAATTTTTAGGGAGTTTTCAAGGGGTTATTTTATAGACTTCTTCCAAAATTTGGCGAACCTATTCCAATTCGTATACCAATTAATTGGTATACTCAAGGGTTTATATGTTGCAGATAGAAAAAATACTGAAATTTTCAGCTTTTTCCTACACAATATTAGGAAAGCTTATTAAACAATCTTTCCTAATAAGTTTGTGAAAATTATAAACTATTTGAAATTTTTTAATAGTTTTATTTTTTATTTAACCGTGATTCTTTAATAAATAGTGACCATCGCTTCACAACGTAGTCTATTTTTCATGGCTTGCGGTGAGCACGATTTCTCGAATTGCTGAACTGAAAATTATGGAATAGAAATTAATTTTTAGTATTCTTTACAGATTTAGCTCGCCGCGCAGATAGCTTTGAATTAGACCCGCTGGTGCCCTAAGACGATTTCGCTAGATTTTCAGAGCACTGTGCACCCAGTGCATTAACGCAAGTGACGGAAGGTTATCGAAAAGTTTCGTGAAAATGAAAAAGTAATGATGATGATTTTCCCAAACGGTTCGTTTTCGAGAGGATTTTATTTGTTCTGTGACATTAGGATTAGCGATAATAATTCAAATCAAGGATACTACTAGGAAGTTTCCTTTAGAAAAAGTCGATGTCGAAGTAAAATTTGGAACTTCAGAGATAGCGTGATATCAGGAAGTGCGATTTCATTTCAACGCTTTTTTGTGAAAAGGGCGATACTTACAAATGTAAACATAAGGCTTTTTTCATACATGCGAATGAGGGCTTTGAAACGCAACAAATTAACCTAAAAATTTGGATTCTACGATATTGCTTTCTTAAACTACAGCAAAAAATACAACGGGCGAAACTGAATTTTTGTTTGTTTACTTAAAGTTTCTCCCTCCACGTTCAATGCAAACAAACAGAGCGATACTTTTTTTTGCTAGCAGTTTAGAGGCGAAACTGTTTTTCGTATTTTTTAGGATTATCAAGCTGATACCAGCTATAAATAGTAACAATGATCGCTATTGAAAAAACCTGGACGAAATCGGTGGTGTAAAACGGTAGTTATTGTAAAAAACGTAAGGGCGATACTTCAATGCTGATAGGTGGGACCGAAAAAGTAAACAATCGCCAAAGGGGCGATACTATCATTTTGTCAATTTCAATAGCAAAAACAAATTTTAATTTAATAATTTCAAATACTTTATGAAGTTTTGGGTTTCGATCACTAAATTATGCAATCTAGGATGTAAAAAAAACACAATAGTTCTGGAAATATTCACTGTTGATTTTCTTTGAATGGTGTCGCCCTTTTCAAGAAAAAATGTTGATTTCTTAGTTCTCAGTCGCGTTGGAAATTTGAGTAAAGTATAAATTTCAAATCGATTCAAAAAAAATTTCGATTTTTTTGGCTCAGTACAATATATAACCCCTTTAGGAAAATTCAGTTTTCCCACCACAATATAGATATTTTATTAACAGAGCATTAACAATAATTCGTTGGTATGTCTACTTTATGGGCCATTTTTTCGCTTTCCCATTGATTTGGTTTGAGATTTCTAGCACTGATGTTGTCCTATGCTGATTTGAGCGATTCTCTGCCACTATCCCATGTAGTATGTGTTATCAAAACATCGCGAAGCATCAAGTTCTAAATGTTCTCAAACGATATAATATCCGAAGAGAGTGATAAGAGTTATAAGAAATGTCTCATCACACTGTTAGGTGGATTAAACACGTTTTTTTTGCTGAAAACGTAATTTTGCCTAATATATTATTTTTGCCGAAAAGGTTATTTTTGCCGAATAGGTTTTTTTGCCAAATAGGTAATTTTGCCGAATAGGTTATTTTTGCCGAAAAATTTATTTTTGCCGAACAGGTTATTTTTGCCGAACAGGTTATTTTTGCCGAAAAGGTTATTTTTGCCGAATAGGTTATTTTGCCGAAAAGGTTATTTTTGGCGAAAGTTTTTTTTGTTATTTATGTGGGGTTGCTTGAAAAGTAAAGTTCATTCTAGTAAAGCTAAGAACCTTAACGAACTCAATGCTAATATACGAGTTGAAATTGCTGCGGTTGAGCCAGAAATGCTGTCCGATGCCATGCAATGTGCCCGCAAAAGAGCTGCTTTTTGTGCATCGAATGGGGGTGGTCATTTAATCGACTTTGTATTCTATATTTGGTTTATAATAAATGGCATAAAATAACCTAAAAAACTTTACTTGTAAAAATCGGTTGGAAAAAAGGCGAAGTTTTTGTATGTTGAAAAAGGATAACTCCAGCTGGCGCACATAAACCAAGTATGTGATATAGAAAGCTGTACATTTTGGAATTTCAAACTTTTTTGCGGAACATACGGTTGGTATTTAAAAGTTATATTCATGAAGTAGTCATTACGGGGTCATCCAAAACTAACAAGCAATAATGTTGAAGGTAATAATGATTGGGACTTTGTGTTTTCAACAAAGTTGTTGACAAAAACTTGCTCTACAACTTTTTCGAAGAAAATAATATTCATTTTTGTACTGATTTGGATTTGGTCTATCATGAAGTTAAAATATGAGCTGTCTACCTAAGCTGTCGTAAGTTTTGTTTTAGCTTTAAAAGCGTCACGTGATTGGAGTGCATTGAAAATAAAAATATTGTAACAAAAACTGTATTCGTTTTGCAAAGGATTAGAGGGCTATAATTGTCTAACGAAAGATCATTCCGGTGATATTCTTCTCCAGATCCTTTTCTTGTTCCTTATGTACTGAAACACCAAAACTATGAAGAACTCGTACTGATTGATTGTTTTGTGCCTTAATTAATTGATCGTGACTTAACTATTTTTTACCTTTTTATATTCCGATATACGGCAAATGGTTGCATATTTGTCTTATTTTCTCTGGGACTTCCTATCTTTCCGATCATAGGCGGCATATTGTTTTCAAACCAAACTTAAGTAGTTGAATTATGGCTCGCATGAAACTGAAAGCAGAAATCAACGTCAATGGAATGTAATTTCTCGTCACCGCTGTGCACCAGTAACATTGAACCCATCCTTTTATCTTTTGATGGCAAGATTATCATTATTGTTAATCATTGTACTTCCCTCTTTTTCCACATTTTTTTTGTCCCAAATATGGTCTAAACATACACACTTAACCAAAACACTCTCTCTCTCTCTCTCTCTCTCTCTCTCTCTCTCTCTGATGGTAGTGCAATCCTTTTGTCTGAACCAAAACCGGCCACAATGAAGATCGTCGTTTACGAGCGAACTCACTACTATTAGGTGGTGTCGTAAATTTTTGTCCGAACTCCCTTTGTAGCATCAAGCGTGTAATAAGCACAGCTGTTACCGAACCCACGCTAAAAGTCCCCCCCCCCCTAATTCTGTACTGTTCTGCGGCGGGCGATGAGCAGCGTGGCTGGGGGGGGGGGGGCATGTTCGGATGGTAAGATGACATCCATCGAGACACTGCACTATGGTCCCAAAGCCGTTCTTAGGAAGACAAAAATGTTTACGTCTGTATGGTTACATTTAGATGTATGTACTGTACAGTGTCTTCGGGAATTTTTTTTTCATATTTTGGTTAATCTTTTCATAATCTTGAAATTAGGTCTGTTCTATTCGTTTGTGAGTTCAAAATATCTTGTTTGGAGTAATGTTTCGCAAATTTTCAAAATAATTATTTTGAAGTAGCTCTACTGAAAAACTAAAAATTCTTCCTGTTGGGGTTCACGTATTATTATTTTCAATTCAATAAGAAAACTTTCGAAAATTGGTTTTCGTCAATTTCAGTTTTTATATATGTATCAGTTTCTTGCAAATACATGTTTTGTACTATTTTTGGGCATGTTTATGATAAGAAGAGCAAATAGATTTTGTTTCAATGTGCTACCCATCCAATGTATTGTGAAACACGCATCAAATACCCAATATCTACACCATCAAACATTCTGGTACCAGTGAATCATTAGAGCTGTAAATTCTATTTGTTCAGTACAGTATAAATGTTTTCGAACTATTTCAAATATTACTCAGTTCTACCACATGCAACTAAAAATATTTGATATTTTGAGCTTCGAATCCTTAGTGGCCAGGAACCCTAATTTCATCACTATCAAAAGAACTGCAAAACAATATCAAGAAAGTTGTCTAAAGATCCAAACGTACTGTACGATAGTAAACATATACGGCTCCATAGTGCACTGGCAACCAGTGAAAGGCAATATTTCTCACCAGTAAACCAGATCGGAACCCTAAGAGTCGCGTTATGGTGCCGGTCGTCAATCTTGTTGTCACTACATATTAGCAGGCTTGTGCGGATTTGTCCATTGAGATCCATTTTTCACCGCAAAAGCAGCGGAAGAAAGGCTGTTCCTAGCAGCTGACTGTACAAAGGATTAACGAGAATAGTCGTAAATTTTATTACTATAAACGAGAAAAGTTGTTCGATTGTGATGTTACTTTGAAGAGTGGCCCTACTAACAGGAAGGGTATATTCAGTGTTGTGCCTGTTGCCGGTGGCTCGCCGGTAAAGAGCAGTTAAAGCTCAAACATAAAAGTTTTGTAGCTTGACTGATTGGGTCTGCATCTTTTTCGACGGCGTGGCACTCAATAGAAGTCGACAGGAGATAGCATACAGAGAAGATTGTACTTAGTTATGAAAGTTAAATGTGCAAATATTAGGTGTTTGTCCAATCGTTATTGGTAGCGAGTTTTACTTTTCTCATAATTTGCTGTTTAAATTTCGAGCAAAGACATTTCCAACTGTAAGAGAGAAACAAATGATCCAGTAAATTATGACTTAATTTAGCCAGGTGCAATTACAGCTGTAATTTACATGAAAGATGTAAATTTTATTGAAAATGGTATCAATCCGACGAATTGTTCGGTTTTATTCTCTTTAAAAAAATATCAAGCATCACTTGAAAAAAATGTGGTAAAACAATTGAAACCAAATACTGCCGTACAAGACATGATGGGAGGAAATGTCATCTGAAAAGCTATCTTGCTGAGCTGTTTTTTAACTTTTTTAGACCTAGAACGATAACATATTTCCCGTGAAAAAGGCCAAAACCAGTGGCCGAAACGTCGGCCAGTGTACAATATTAGTTCTGATTTAAAAGACCGAAAAGCCAAGGAATTAAAAACAAAAATTAATAAACATTATTCGGTTGTATTTATATACTTTGAAAGAAAACCGTAACAATCAATATGGGTCATTCCACGCGAAGTGATCAAAAAAAGATGCAAACTTGAAATCGACCTTCACGGATTTGAACCAAATTTAACCCTTAAAGGCGCAAATCAATTTTTTTAGAATTTTGTGAAAATTGTCCAACAGCTATATCACGTTAACACAATATTTTTTAGACGATTTTCAGGATGTTGTTTTATAACAACATTGCGCATTTAAGGGTTAATGGAATTGTTCGTCTAGGGCCAATATATAAAAACCCAAATTTTTGTGTCAATTGAACCACCCCTCGCGTCATGGGAGCACCCCCCGTTTTGACAAATTGCCAAAACCCTGGATTTTCTTTTAATCATATCTCCTGTTCTATTTACTCTAGAATCAAACCGCTAGATGGCTTTTGAAAAAAATTATTCAAGGAGTCTAGAAAAAATATAATTATTTTTTGTTTTTTTTTAATATTAAAATTAATTTTTCTCTTAATACATATATTTTCATTTTGAAAATTCTAATGCCATCGCATTCCTCAGACTTTTTTGCATAAGAAACACTTATAATCTCAATATAATTTGAGCGCATCCTGAGATACACCATTTTGAAGGGAAAAACTTGCCCTTTCTCATATAAAAATCATTTTTTATTTGCCGAAATTGAGAAAATCTTCAAGCGTTCACAAACATCGACCCTGATCTGCTAGAAGCAAATCAAAAACGTAGTTTTTCATCATTTCTCGTCTACTTCACTAAAAATCATGTTTGAACTCAGAATATTCAAGTTAGGTTTTAGTGCTCGCGATTTTATATAGGAAATTGCGATTTTTCCCTTCCAAACGCTGTATCTCAGGATTCGCTCAAATTATATTGAGATTATAATGTCTGAGGAATACGATGACATTAGAATTTTCAGAATTAAAATATATGTATTAGGAGAAAAATTAATTTTTAATATTTAACTGAAAAAACCGCATAGTTGGCAGCACTGCCGCCAAGAATTAATATTTTTTGTAGACTCCTTGAATAATTTCCTTAAAAAGACATCTTGCGATTTGATTCTAGAGTAAATATAACTAGAGATATGATCAAAAGAAAATCAAGAGTTTTGGCAATTTGTCCAAACGGGGATAAGTATACAAGAGATAATAACGAACACTGAAGGGAAATATAAAGGATTGTTAACCTGATTCACGGGCTTGTTGGAAATAGTGGAGCTTGAAATTAGGTTCATAACAACAGACGCGGCGAATTTTAAGTACATATTGACCAGTGAACATTGATATTAGTCCGATTAGTCTAATTGGGACTAATTTCCGATCAACTTTTTATTTTTCCGGAATTTTTTTCTGGACTAGATCCGTTCGCACCCTCTCATTCTGCTACTATCGGAAGAAGGCTGACCCAGCACCCAGTGGTCACCGGTCTAAGGACCAAATGTCATCAATAGACTTAGACTCACGTGGAGGCATGAGATGGGAAACTTGTGAGAATTTTATCTCACCGTTTGACGACCCAAAAAAAAAATCCTTCAATAAAATTTCTTTCCAAAACACTTACCTGATATTTTTTCCCTTTTCTTAGTTACTTTAATCATAGTTTCATCATTACAATGATTTTTGTTTTGAGGATGACAAAAAAATAAACACGTAAAAAAACTGCATAATGAGATTTATCTGTCAAAATTAAAGTTTCAGAATGGCGCTTCCACGCAGTGATATCCATATAAAAGAGATTATAACTACTAGAGGGAGCAACATGGAGACACTAGCTCCATGTATCCACGGACTGAAACATGGGGTCTCGCTCTAGCATATTGTATCCCATTACTTTGACATGTGTGCACCCGGAGTAATATGTGTCAAACTAAAGGGCCTAGCATATGTAAAAGCGAGATGATAAATTATCAGTGTTAACAGCGACATTCGACCTCTAGTAGTTATAATCTCTCCCCACACGCTGCCAAGCCAAACGAGAGCGCTTCTCTTTTGTTAATATACACCACCGTATTCGATATGTGTGGTGAGTACATGTTGATGGCAGAGGTAAATTTTTATACACCCAACACCAGAACAGTCTAGAGTGTGGAAAAAAGCTCTTAAATTCTCTGCGGCGCGCTCACATAAATTCACCGCGCGCGCTCCAGAGTGCACTGCGGTGTATACACTGAATTGTATACTGGAGTGCGCACTGGCGTGTGCTCTTTGGTTCGTTTTCTTCTGGCGAGCGGCAGTGCGGGTGCGATTGACGACTTGATTTGCGCTGGTTGTTTTGTTGTGTATGGGAGAAAGTGTTGGCTTACCGCATGCTAATATTATGATTTTCTGCTGATGATTTGATACGAGTTGCTTCGTAAAGTGTACTTACGAGGTTATAGATTATTATTACAGTACTTGGCAAGTACTCGGTTGTCGGGGAAAACTGTTAAGAGTAATCGTTTTATTGCAACTTAATCTTACAGTTTTATTGCTTAATCTTAGAATTCGTTAACAGGCTTGACATGTTCAGGAAAAGGGCATGAAAATGTGGTGAGTAATAATAATTTAAGTCAACGTTGATTTGAAACTAAAGTGAGTGCACCTATAGTTGAGGTGTACTAATGGTAGTAGTAGTAGGCTATAACAGTCATCAAATATTTTTGATAGTTACATAACACTAAAATCATGCAACAATTTAAAGTTTTATCCTTGAAATTAGCTCAAATAGCAATTGAAAAAAATCATTTACTTTGAATGTTGAGCTCCTTTGAACCTATAGTTAAGTGAATGTACCTATAGTTGCATGTCCCATAATAAATCTATGGGATTTTCTCTTATAAGAACTGAAATTGGCAATTGCACTACTACTGGCACATGTGTTCCTATAGTGGTACAAGCGGTTTTATATACGCTAATTGATTAATAAGTAATCTTTATACTTTTTGCATGAAAAGGGACTGGAAGCTTTCATTTAACATATTAAAATTATTCCGTAAGTATTCGACTATTGGAACCAGTCTTCAAGAAAACATACACCATGTTGAGCTTGTGTACAATATTTTTAACCGCAAGCTCAGCTCAAATTTTTCAAGCGCAAGCTCAACTCGAGCTTATACGCCGCTTGATTTCATACATGAGCACCAAAGACGATGTTTTAAATATAAAGACACGCGGAGATAAAGCAGGTAATTTGGCTGCACGGTTGACCAAGTTATTTTGTCTGCTAGTTTTGGCAACCAGGAATTTTGTGTAAACAGCGAATGACTTGTTGTTTTAATGAATGCTTGACGATTTTTTGGGAAATATTTCCCAAAAAGGGTCAAACTTTTTTTTTACCAATGTTTTTCAAATGGCTATAGTCTAAAAATGACAAATCCTACAAAAAATGTTGTTTTCACAAAATTAGTCAAATTTTTGAATAAAAATAGTGAAAAAATTCTTCATCGACTCCTACACTGAAAAAAATCGATTTTAAAACTTTAAAGTGAATTTACTAAAAAACGATTTGGATGAAATTTGTTCCAAGATAGGTGATTATGTTCCCCATCTTCTGTCAAAAATTCAAGTTGGGCACTTTCAAGGAAAAAAGTTATTTAAAAAAAAACTTTTCCTTGTCCAAACTGATTTTTTTCCCAGTGCATTTTTATCGAAAACTAAACCAATGAAAGTCGTAATCATCTCAGAATCCAATAAAAACTCAGTTTGTGAGAATATATTATCTAATTTAGCAACTAAGTATATTTTTACTAATCAAGAATCCCATTGAAAAGAATTTTTGTCATTAAACAAATATTCCATTATTATTTCTTTATTTTCTTATTTAGTTCTGAGGAACGATAACGTGACACACCATTTTACGTAAGCATGATAACATCCGGATATTCAGGTGAACGCCTCAGCGCTTATAAATTTTCAAACGCGATCTCAAGCGTGAACCTAACAACTCCCGCGCTCGTACGATCATAAATCGGTCACTTCCGGAAGATTCTATCTCTGGTATCAGCAGACTAGGTTCATGCCTTCAATTAAACCAATTAAAAAAGAAAGCTCTCATATCCACTCGACAACACGACATTACCGGGAACTTCAGTGATATGGAAGATCTTACTTTCTTCTAACATCTAAACCGTACACCGAAAATTGAGTATAATATTCACAGCTCGCGCGCGATCATCCAAGAACACACGCGAATGTGCGAAAGGCACCCGGTTATAAAATCGAAATTAGCACACGCAACATACAAACGCACACACGATTAAACACTTTAGCGTACAAATGCTCGATTCCTTCGCGATGATACACGCGATCGCAAAATCTCTACGCCCGCACATATCTGAACCGTACAATGAATATCACATTCAGAATCACGGCCCGCTGCAATTAGCCTTAAGCAGTGTTTTAGTGGGCAACGTTGCCTGTCTTGTCTGCAATTGTAGTGTGTGATTCTGACGGGGAGCCCTTTCGAGAACCTAGCTCTACTACTCCAGTAGGACAACTCTAAAAAAAGATTTTCAAGCATTTCAGTTCCACAAACTTGTTACCGTTATAGAAATACATCGTTTTTTTGAACCGATTATTTTGATATATCGAACAGTTCTTGAGTTATTCTCATTTTTTGTTTTAAAAATGGCCTAACTTGTATTCCCCCCTAGGTTGAGGGGTTTGACGGTATTGCAAACATCATCAAGCATATTGCGTGCATCAGTGCTAAAGAATCTCTGACAGACAATTATTTTAAGATATCTCATACTATATTGCGTTTCGGCTTCGCCTCATCAGAAACCGACACTAACGTATTGTCGGAATAGATTAGCGCCGGCTTGACGCAAATCCCTTAAAACTAAAACACACTATGTGTTTCAAACAAACGACTGATCAAACGTGATGTCCCGTTCGAGCAGAAGTTCTGTTTATGCCGATGAGACACAAGTGAAGCCGAAACTTGTGTTGGCTTAGCAGGCCTATGCGAAAGCACTATGCTATATTTCACCCTAAGGAGGAAAATTTGGTAAAAACCAAAATTTCTCACTAGGGTGAAAATTTGTTGGTAAAAAGCAGTCTTTGTACAGGAGGGCACAAATCCTTATTTCATACTATGTTGCGTTTCGGCTTCGCCTCATCAGAAACCGACACTAACGTATTGTCGGAATAGATTAGCGCCGGCTTAAGCCACGGGACATCACGTTTGATCAGTCGTTTGTTTGAAACACATAGTGTGTTTTAGTTTTAAGGGATTTGCGTCAAGCCGGCGCTAATCTATTCCGACAATACGTTAGTGTCGGTTTCTGATGAGGCGAAGCCGAAACGCAACATAGTATGAAATAAGGATTTGTGCCCTCCTGTACAAAGACTGGTTTTTACCAACAAATTTTCACCCTAGTGAGAAATTTTGGTTTTTACCAAATTTTCCTCCTTAGGGTGAAATATAGCATAGTATTTTAAGATAGTTATTGCATTACGCCTGGATAGTAATGCATCGAGGAGACCGAGAGAGCTTATGGGCCTTTTTTATGTGTGCAGTTTTTTCATACTCCGCACCTGCTCAAACAAACGACCGGTCTGAGTTGTTGGACATGGCTCGTAGTGGAGGTCATTGTGTGATGATTTATCGGTCGACTTCGTCATCGTGCTAATCCTTTAAAAAATTGTAAAAGTAGAAGCCTATTAGTGTTAATTAATTTTTGTGCTCATTTGAAAGTTTACGTTCAAGTTTGTTATGAATATATACCAAATTCGTTGCTGATACTGTTGCTGTTGGGAAATTGTATTCTGAGAGGATTATGACTTTCATTGGTTTAGCTTTCGATACAAATATACTGAAAAAAAAATTCAGTTTGGACAAGGAAAAGTTTTTTTACTTGAAAGTGCAGAACTTTAATTTTTGACGATAGGTAGGGAACATAATTACCTATCTTGGAACAAATTTTCTTCCCAATCAAAGATGAGGTTTTTTAGTAAATCGACCTTAAATTTTTAAAATCGATTTTTTTCAGTGTAGGATTCGATGAAGAATTTTTTCAATATTTTTATTCAAAAATTTGACTAATTGTGTGAAAATCACTCCTACAACATTTTTTGTAGGATTTGTGATTTTTAGACTATAGCCATTTGAAAAAAAATTGGTGAAAAAAGTTTGACCCTTTTCAAAAGACAGTCTAGATCATTTTTGGAAAAACTAAGTATGCAAAGTGGCTTTCTGTGACAAAGTCTTCATCTACAGAAACTTTCATTAAAATCTGAGAGGGTGCTGCCAACATTTGTTCGAGTTGGCGCGAAATTCGTCATTTATGACGAATGTCACGATAATAGGAGAAAACTAGACGATAAGTTCATCATGTTCACACTTTGCATTTACCAGTTATATAAAATGAGGGACTAGACAATCGATCAATGGCTTTGTAATGTTTGAAATGTGATAAAATTTACTCGTACTTTATTTGTAATTAAAGTTATTTAGTATGTATGTATATAAAGTTTACACTCTTCGTATGGGATTTTTTTTAATCTCATTACTACCCACGATTTACTTCCTAAATCCGCCATATTTGTTTACATTGCTCGTTTGGAACCGTTGTTTTGGGTTCGATTGGAAGTTTTGGCTTCAGTCTTTGTGCATCGCTATACAAACATCTCTGGTAACAATAAATGATTGTGTTTGGTTTTAAAAATGCAGTCGTTGCTCTGCATTCTTTAAATTTGCCGATTGCAATCATTATCTCATGGAAGATTGAAGTACGCGGCATAGGCGATTCTTCTATTTCGCTCTTCAAACTTAACAACTACAACAATGCTCCCAGTTTTCATTTATCATCTTGCATTTGACAAGCGGTGATGCCAGAACTTCGGTTGAAAAAAATATTTGTCATGGTTGCCAGAATTACATTTTGTGCAATGGGTTCAACAGTTGGGGTTAGTATACAGTGGGCGATGATTACTTTAGAATCTTCTTCAACCTGTTACGTCTGTTTGTCTGTGCCAATGCGTTGAGTAGAGATAACCGACACTGCTCTAAGCAATGTATTCAAATGGGTTGGATGAATAGTGGTTCTAAGAAGAATTAGGGCACAGTTACTCTATAGTTAGTTCTTGAATGAAAACGTCTTTATTCTAATGATGATATCTACTTGTGCTAAACACGAAAAGTAAATTTGGCAGTAATGAATTAAACTACATAATACTAATGGCACTTCCCTTAAACCTAACCTGTGGCGCGGAAGTTCTGATAGCGCTTCAGAAAAAATAATTTTTTCCCATCGGAACACCAGTGGGAAAGTTCAAAGCAATAAAAGACAGGAAACAAAAACTGATATTTTTCACCTCAGTTCCACTCACCGAAACTTTCCGAAACTTCCCGTCACCGGGTTGGAATCATTATCCAAGTGTTATTGCTTACATTGGTAATCAGATTCCCACTGCTGGTAAATCCAGCTGGGTACCTGCATAAGTGCACAGGAGGAAAAGGATTGTGGTTCAGCACAGTCAGGCGAACATCGAATAAAGAAATAGTAAGAAAAGAAAACGACCAGCTTTCAAGTGTTCAGGTGAAAGGTCAGGGTATTTTGCGGAATCGAATCGACCTTTCGGGAAATCCACAGTATAAAGTTGTACTTCGTTTTAACGGTTATTTTCTAGATTGCGGATACCGATGAACGGGGGTTTAGCAGTTTGGGTTTGATACGTAAGTGTTCCTTCACTAAATTTGCGGAAGTTCGAGCTTTGAATGCATACGATTAAGATTCAAAGCGTGTACGTGCCTTGCATTTACTTCGAGGAGCACTTGACAATTTTTATTGTACGTATGTTGTTTACGTTTCGCAGTGAAAATCATACCGTAAAATAAGACATATAGTGGAAATATGATAAGTAACGGTTTACGATTTATCAGTTTGATTATAAATAGTTTACTTTCGTGCACTACATCAATTGGAAGAATATTTTTTCCTAATATTTTGGGGTTTCATCATTCATTCTTAACTTAACCCTTAAAAGCGCAATGTTGTTTTAAAACAATATTGCGAAAATCTTATCAAAATTAACACAACAACGTTTTGAAGCTATCAGATAATTTTCACAAAATTTAAAAAAAAAGTGCCGTTAAGGGTTAATAAGAAGTGATGCCTCTGCAACTTAATAAATGAGCAAAATATGACGTCTTCATAGAACGATTGTATTCACTGCCATAGCGAGCTACGTCAAAATATTGTATGACTATGTGGTAACCAATTAAGGGGAATTTTCGTATAAATCATACTGAATCTTTGCGCGTGGTTCTGAAAAAAACTGCGCACGTTAAAGGCTAAAACTTGTTTTTATTTTGAAAACATCATTATAAATATGTTTAATTATTTTTTTCGTTGAAATAGGGTGAGTAGGCCAGTCGTAGCATTAGCATAAGTTTTTCACACCAGTGATTTCAACTAGCCATTAACAAAAATAGGTGTCAATTTAGAGTATTTGATTAACTAATATTAACATATAAATTAACATATAAATTTCAAGTTGAACAATGCATAATTCATTTCAAATTAAAGTTTTCCTATAACTGTAGAGCTAAAAACTATGCATTTTGTTTCACTTATTTTAACGGAAATATGCAACCACTCAATACATTAAACACATATAAGTATACAGTTCGGACTCGATTATCCGGGAATTCGATTATCCTGGTGTTTCGAAAAAAAATCAAATTTCAACTAGAATGTCTGATTATGATGTGATGTGATGTGATATTTAGCCACCATCAGCTCAAGGGTTTTCCAATGGATGCGGTTAGACTTACGGTAGCCCCGAAAAAGTTTATCGTGAAACTTTCGCATTATTGCTGTTTACGAAGGGAAATCAAAAGGTTTGGGCGGGTCCGTAAGCAGAAGCACTTACACGCACCTGCTGGTAAGAAAGAGTCCCTTCCAACAATAATACTCCAGTCAAAAGATGATTTCGCTATACCTGCTTTACCCACCTGATAGTTTGTTCTGAGAAGGGTGCGTCAAACTCATATCAGACCTTTTGAAGAAAACAAGTTTTCTTCAAGTGACTTAGACTGGCTACCCACGTTCCTTCGTCCTGTCCTCAATTTATATGATACCCTGGAGCTCCCAGCCCCTCCCAGTTTTCAATATTATATAGTGAATTAAATTTATTGTATATTATGTAGTATAGCATAGTAGACACATAGCTCAATATCGATAAATATAATGGATATTTTGTTCATACCTAATTGAAAAAATAATAAAAGATGTAAAGAATGAATAATATAATATAATATAATATAATATAATATAATATAATATAATATAATATAATATAATATAATATAATATAATATAATATAATATAATATAATATAATATAATATAATATAATATAATATAATATAATATAATATAATATAATATAATATAATATAATATAATATAATATAATATAATATAATATAATATAATATAATATAATATAATATAATATAATATAATATAATATAATATAATATAATATAATATAATATAATATATTATAATATAGCATAATACAATGGGCTCAGGTTTTTTTACAAGGGAGATACCGGCCGCGGAAATGAAAACGATGTAAATTTAAAAAAAACCGCGTAAATGAAAACCGCATAAATTGAAAAAACCCGTAACCCCGTAACTTAAAGAATCCGCCGTAATGGAAAACCTGAGTGTATAATATAACTCAGTATAATATAATAAAAAATAATACAATATAATACGATATAACATAATATAGTGTAACATAATATATAACAATACAATTCAATATAATATAATATAACACAATATAGCACAGTGTAATATAATACAATATAATATAATGCAATATAATATAATATAATAGAACAGAGAATCTCAGTCCAGTGATAAAAGGTAACTGTTTGAGTAATGCAACGGTGATCGTGAGATGATGAACAACATTGAGATAATGACGATATTGCTTATTAATAAGGTGAATATATTGGATGCAATGAAGGAAATTCATGTAACAAAAAGTTAGAAATGAGCTTATCTTAATCTTACGTTGCAATTGATGACTGTAAGTGCTATTGTAAATATGGTGATTTTTTAACGTTTATTTAAAAAGAAACGTACAGAAACCCTCAAACTTTGAAGATTTTTTCAGAAGCCTGGACCTAGTCTTGTGAATCAAACGACTCTGCTCAACAAATTGGGTAAATGTTTGTTATCGAGAAAGAGTCTTCAAAAGACACCGCTTCATACTGGTCGGAAACCCCAAAAACGTGAACTTAATTCACTAGAGGCCAAACCATCGAATATATTCACAAGGTATCTTTGGACGAATTGTTCGTAAGAATATTCCCCACAAACTGATAAAAATTAAAATTGGTCATGGCTTACTACGTTCAAATTAAAAAAATTAACTTTTTATGCTAACGAGGTAGAAAGTTGGTGTCTTCGACAAAGTTTTAGAAATGCTCGTATTAAAGAATTTTGTTAACTAGTTGAACTTGTAGGATTTAATGTAATCTTTTTTTAAACGTTTTCTATGGCACCACCCTCAAATTTAGTTTTTTTAATATAACTTTTTCCACTGTTAACTTTTCGTGCAAACCGTGCTCCAGACAAAAGTTGAGGCGTTTAAACCAAATAATATTGTTGAAAACTGTAAGTTAAAATACCCAAGTAAAAATCATTTCAAAATGAGCTTAAAACCTTCTTACCTTTATTATGCGTAGCCCGGACATTGAAAATAGTGCCTGCTCGTCCATTTTGGTTTGCAACTTTCTCTCTTATACGCAGTTGAACTTAGTGTAAAAAAAATTAAAATTCTTCAATAACTCTAAAACGAATGAGTATTTTTACAAGAGGTGTGCGCCGATTTCAGGTAAAAATTTTATATGCAGTGCTCAACAAAATTTTTAACATGCAGTCTTCAACAATAATTTAATTTTTATATGCTGTCTTCAACAATATTATGTGGTTTTAATACCTAAACATTTATCTGGAACATCGTTTGCACGAAAAGTCACAGCGAAAAAATCTAGATTAAAAAGCTAAATTTAAGGGGTTTGCCTTGGAAAACGCTTTATAAATCGATAACATTAAGTCCTACAAGCTCAAGTTCAACAAAATTCTTTATTATGAGCATTCCTAAACTACTTTCTACCTCGCCAGTATAAAAAGTTATTTTTTCTAGTTCACTCACAGTAAGCCATGCCTCAATTTAATTTTTATCAGATTGTGGGGAATATTCTTACGAACAATTTCTCCAAAGATATCCTATGAATATATTCAATGGTTTGACCTCTAGTGACATTTTTAGCATTTCCGACCACTGTGCGTTGTCTGCTGGCTCGTGGTGGACTCGGATTGGTTTGTAGTAGTTGTTAAGCCAAACTAAACTAAACTTAAACCTCTTGTATCCCGTAATCCTCATCCATCCGGGGCAACCGTTAAGTACTGCTTTAGTAAGGATTGTGTTCTTACTTATTTTGTTTTGTATTTGACGATTATGCTTTTATCCATAGCTACTTTTCCTTACTTGCTGTCAAACCTTCGCGATATATCTCACCTGCTCAGGTCTGCTGCAAATATCGTACCCTGTTGATACATGAACGGATCGGGGGGTGTCGACCATAAGGATTTACATCTGTTTACAATCACCATCGCCGGGTTTCTTATCTTTCTTGGTGCTAGTCGTTCCTATTGATATGCTAGCTGGTGCTGAGAACTTCTTGGCGGCAGTATTTCACCCTATACCGATGCCCATATTCGCGATCCATTTCGCTGCCGCTCTAACGGAATAATCATCGGCGGAAAAATTTCTCTAAACAACGATATCCCGATTTTCTCCAACTTCGTGTTTTCCTCTTTAGCTGCCGTTGCTAGCCCGCGGACCGACATCTGCTGTCTACTCACTACTTTTGCTAATATAGAAGCTTGTCGAAACGTGAACCGATCCTTCAGAGAAGCCGTCAAATTTGACATACATCCCTTTCCAGCCACCCTCGCAAATTTTCGTCCTTGGTTTCTTCGTTGACTTGTTTCTAGAGTGACCGAACTCAAATGACATTTTATGTGTCCAAACGGTTTGCAGTATAGTTTTTTCCTGGACAGGAAAATAATAAATTTTTAAAAGCAATTCAAAAGCTCATGAGAGGGGGGGGGGGGTTGAACCCCAAACCCCCCAACATGCGCGTGGGTCTGATTTGAATGAACTAAAGTAGACAGTTCGAGTCATTGTAATAAACGATTTTATTGCAACTTTGGGTTGAGAATCCTGTCAACATTATCAACTTTAAAAGAAAGATGATTGAAAGAGAAAAAAGCTCTCAAATTTTATTTCCAAATCGAACACACTTCACATAATCTTAGAAAAAAGAACAAAACCAAGTTTCATAATGCCCTTTAAGAAGAAATTCCGGAGTCGTTACTCGTTGAACACGGATCACAACAGAAAACGAACAAGAAAATATCAGGCTGGACCATACATTCAGTAAATTCTAAAAGTAATACAAGTTTGTTTATTGAAGATTTCCCTCATAATATGGGATAAGAGCAAAGACAACATATCAAGAAGACAGAGTTGCCAGTTCAGTTCAGAATCTGGAGACATTAACAGCAACACGTTTTTCCGGTAAAGGTGAATATCAAAACTAAGAAAAAATATTTCTAATTTTCCTTGGTTTTGATATTCTTTTCTATTTAAAAATCCAGTAAACAAATTTTCTATTGCGATTAGAGCTATGGTCACCTGTTAAAACGGGTTAGGATATATCTAAGGAACAACCTTTGATGATATGTGGTCACGTAGGGGCTATTAAATCAGAGTGAAAGTGATCTTCCTATGGAAACATAGCAAAAACACGATTTTTGATTGGAGACACCTCTAAATCATGGTCAAATTAAGTCATTTTTGGCGAAAGTTTTTAAATTAACACCTAGAACAAAAATCTGAGCTGACCCATGTATATTTCAAAACTTTTTTAAGATGTGGAAAGGTCTTATGTAAAGCGATTGCTAAAAGTTAACAAACATGTTTTAATCCACCTAGCGGTGCAATTGTGCCTTTCTCATTTCTCTAAACTATGGCACGGAGGCTTTTTATGTTCAACATAATTGTGGAAATGTCCATTACATTCTTAGTACACTTTGCACTTATACACAATGGCATGCCAGCCACGAACTTGATGAGCTACGTGTCGACGGTGAAACACTTGAAACAAAAAAATATCATACTCCATTAGCCTAATCAGCATTAGATCAATGTTATCTGCTTGCTAACTCATTTTGTCATGCGGGGGTGGGTATGTGAGGAGGGCGAAAGTCCCATGAACGAACGACTCCCCAGCTTAAATTGGTATGCTTTGTGCTGGATGGGGTGGTGGTCTGAGGGGTGATTTAAGGAGATTTTTAAAGGAGGGGAGTGAACAGTAGAGGGGGGGGTGTAACCCCTCTCCATAAACCATCAACTACGCCCCTGTTAAAATCCAGAAACCTTATGAGAGTCGAAAAAAAAATTTGGCCCTCCGGGATTAGGTTGACGTTTTTCAGAGTGATTGTATAACCTTTCTATATGAGAAAGGCAAAAATGTGACAAAATCCAAAAAAGTGAATTGTCGTCAAATTTATTATCGAGTTTGCATCAAATCTCGACGTTTCATGCACCTTGAACACATTTAGAATCAAAAATAAAAATTCTATTTTTAATTTTTCCTATAGTATATATGAGAAATTTCTGTGTGGCCGCACTCTGAAACCCGTAATTCCGGAACCAGAATTCCGATCGATCCAAAATTCAATAGCAGCCGATGGGAAGGTTGCACCTTTCATTTGAGACTAAGTTTGGACAAATCGATCCAGCCATCTCTGAGAAAAATGAGTGACATTATTTGACACATACGCACATACATACACACACACATACATACATACACACACACATACAGACTTTTTCCGATCTTGACGAACTGAGTCGAATGGGATATGACACTCGGCCCTCCGGGCCGGGATTAGGTTGACGTTTTTCAGAGTGATTGCATAACCTTTCTATATGAGAAAGGCAAAACTTAAACATAAATCTCGTCGAATTATTTTTCTATCCTTCATGAAACTGTCAATCAGGATTCTCAATCCAAATCAATTCAAATGACTGAATAGGGGAAGATGGGGTAAAACGCATCCCCGGGGCAAAATGCACCTCTTGATTATATCGAAAACAGCTGAAAGTTTCTAGAAAACGGTAACACCAGTCGGAAGTCCGCCATAGTAAACATACACTGTCAAAGTTTGACAATTGTACATCAATAGCTGCTCGAGAAATAAACAAAAAACAATAACGTGCTCTTCTCATGTAATTATTGTGGCTCGTGCAACAAGGATTTTCAGCTCTTATAAATACTGTTTTACTATTATATTAGAGCATTCCAGTTCTATTTATACCGTTGCGCATTATTCTGTCGCACTACATATGAAAAATCTACTAAATAATTCACTTTTTGCTAAATTTATATCTCTGCTCCCTCGGGGGCAAAATGCCCGCTTTTCTGATTTTGCTGGTTTTTAATCGAAAACAGAAAAATCGTTCTGAAAACCTACCGATTGCATAACCTAAGGCTATTTAATGGCACACCTTTGTGAAATCTCGTTAGAAAACAAAACTACTTGCTTGTTTATCGAGCATTCTGCCCCGTTGTTGCGGTGCATTCTACCCCGTTGTTGTAGTGCATTATGCCCTGTTGTTGTGGTGCATTTTGCCCCCGCACAGGTGCGTTTTGCCCCGCTTATTTTTCAAAAGGTGATTTTTAATGATTTTGAAAAATTGAATTATTTTCATGTTTTTGAATATTTTGCAAAGCGTTATGATTTTGATTACAGATGAAAATGTTGGCTACGCGATATCATTAATTAAATTCTCTCAATTGATGTTCTATAGCTTAGTTATGATCATATTTCCTTAGGGGGTGCGTTTTACCCCATCTTCCCCTATCTAATCGAGATTGTTCATATAAAAAGTTAAAATTTAGGCCAAATATATCCCACAAGATGCTAAAGAGCAAAAAGGTTGATTCAAGATTACATCAAGCATACTTCAGAATGAGTGATGAAATAAAAACCTGTTTTAATCCACCTAACGGTGCAATTGTGCCTTTCTCATTTCTCTAAACTATGGCATGGAGGCTTTTTATGTTCAACATAATTGTGGAAATGTCCATTACATCCTTAGTACACTTTGCACTTATACACAAGATGATGGGGTTGAAAGGTAGTGGTATGATGGCTGGATGGGGTGGTGGTCTGAGGGGTGATTTAAGGATATTTTTAAGGGAGGGGAGTGAACAGTAGAGGGGGGGGGGTGTAACCTCTCTCCGTAAACCATCAACTACGCCCCTGTTAAAATCCAGAAACCTTATGCGATGTTATGATTGCATAACCTTTCTATATGAGAAAGGCAAATATATGCCAAAATCCAAAAAAGTGAATCGCCGTCAATTTTTTTTCGAGTTTGCATCAAATCTCGACGTTTCATGCACCTTGAACACATTTAGCATCAAAAATAAAAATTCTATTTTTAATTTTTCCTATAGTTTATATGAGAAATTTCTGTGTGGCCGCACTCTGAAACCCGTAATTCCGGAACCAGAATTCCGACCGATCCAAAATTCAATAGCAGCCGATGGGAAGGTTGCACATTTCATTTGAGACTAAGTTTGGGCAAATCGGTTCAGCCATCTCTGAGAAAAATGAGTGACATTATTTGACACATACGCACATATATACACACACACACATGCATACACATACAGACTTTTTCCGATCTCGACGAACTGAGTCGAATGGGATATGACACTCGGACCTCCGGGCCGGGATTAGGTTGACGTGACGTGCATAACCTTTCTTTATGCGCATAAAACGGTGGAATCTGAAATTCTTAACCAATAGGCCCCGTGCGAATCTAGAAACATTGATAAAAGCTTAATAGCTTTCTCTGGCGATTTTAGATCGCAATGTAGTTTTCTAAACAATAGTTGTACACAGTTAAATTGTCCATCAGATTCTCACTTTTGGTAATATTTGAATGTCTAAGGGACCATGCATAAATGACGTAGCATTTTGGGGGGTAGGGAGGGTATACCAAATTTGTGACGAAGTGTGACGAAGGGGAGGGTAGGGTCAGAAGTTGCGCGACGTAGCAATAAGTTTAAAACCCATCGTTTAGAGAAAACAATTTAATGATCCTCCATTCCCAAGAGAAATGAATTTAAATTCAAACAAGTTACTTTTGATGTGGTTATTCATTAGGTAAATTTTTCGATTCGCGAAATTACAAGTTCGCAAAAATATGAAAAGATTTTATATGCGGATTTAACTTGCTACATTAGTTCGCTAATGTTGCTAACTAGTAGACTTAGTTTCGAAGCTGAATTAAATTTTCACTTCGGATTCAACCAAACAAAATTTAGTAATTTAGATCAACGTATGGTTCTTAGAATCATTGGCAGCTTCACGATTGTGAACTGAGAGAACTTGTCTTCATGCTCCCCTTAACATATAAAATTCAAAACAAAACTATCAACACTATATTTGTCATTAAATGGGCTTATTTTGCACGCAATTTGTTGTTATAATGAAAATGTTGATAAAAGTCGTCAAACATTTTGAAAGAACATGTATTTAAAATAACTGAAAAACATATGTAATTTTTTTCATCACCCGGGCGCGTTGCAAGGGACGAGGGGGAGGGGGTAGGTAAATGCTACGTTATTTACGAGGGGGAGGTTGGAATTTTGTGACCAAATGCTACGAGGGGGGAGGGAGGGTTCAAAAATCGCCGAAAAAAAGCTACGTCATTTGTGTACGGCCCCTAAAGTACTACCTAGTTGCAAAAATGTGAACCAGTTTCATTGAAAAACCTAAGTTTTCAAACAAAATAAAAAGCTGCTCTGGACTCTGGAGCCCCCGCAGAATATTTTAATTTTAGTTTCAAATGAAAGGGAAAAACCATTCTATCACATGCTGAAGTTTTAGCGATGCCGATTTTTTTCGAATAAAATTGTTCTACCAAACACACCGTGAATGTTCTTTACTAATCAAAAGATGCAACTCAAGTCAGAAAGTCATAAGCCTGGAATTGGAAGGAAAATTTTTACTCAATTCAGAATAAGTGATTCATCTCGTTGCAGAAAATCTCCTATTTGTTAAATCATCACTCTCTAGCCGTCAACTAGTATTTAGTTAATCTAAACGTGTACATACTTTGCTTTAGGTTTCTAGCGAAGACTATCCTTGACATTGCCATTCCCTACTATTCAATCGGCTCGTTTCTTCAGTTGCTGTTCAAAGACTCCAGTATACTAGGAAGTATTGTTGCTACTTTGTTCAGCGCCTTTTAGGAGAATTAATTAATTTCTGTTCCATGGAATTTGCTCCTCCTGAGAATCAAAGAACCGATTGATCTGGCTTGATTTGCGAGAATTCGTTCCAAAATGCACCTCAATCACGGCTAATAATTAATGAACAATCATTTAATTAAACGGTAAACATCATTATTGTGTTTATCTCCTTGTTGCATCCAGACATAATTGCTAGAGAGAGAGGTACAAGGCAAACAGTTATAATTCTAAGAGGAATTATCGGAACGGCTTCTTTTGATGTGTCAATAGTCTTTGACCTTTTGGTTTCGGCATTTATTCATTTAGTAATTAATAATGAATCGAAGAGAGCTTTCGGGGAGAAATTTGTTTTCTAACAAACATGCTATTAGATTTGTCTGATTGAGGTTGAGAATGTAGCCGATCGATTGTTTTTTGTATTGGAAACGGTAACAGAAAATAATAATTGATAGTTGAAGTTTGGTTATGCACACATTCGTGCTAAATATAGCGCATTGCGCACTTAATAAGTGCGACTGAAAGTGCGGAAATGCAAATAGAACTGCGCTTTTACGTTGAATCGTCTTGGTGTCTATTACGCACTTATGTATTATCCAACGAGGAATAAGTGCGCCTTATGAACGTCTACATGAAAACATTTAAATGAAAACGATTCAATGTAAAAGCGCACTTTTATAAGAAAAGTAGCACATTCATGGAGTCCAGTTTTAAATGCCACGAATAATATGTCAATTTTCCTTTTATTACTTGTGCTACCAATATTCTTAAACCTGGAAGAGGCCAAAGCGCGTTCTTTTAAAGTTATTGATCGACATTTTGATGCTCAAGAAACCTCTTAAATATGTACGTTTCTCACCCATTTGCGCAACTTTTGTAGGAGTAGAAAACTTTTAGCAAATATTCATGAGCTGATTAATATCGTGAGAATCAGAATAGACACAATTTTTACGTTCCCCGCCTTGTTGGGAGATTTGGTAGCACGGCTCAAAACTTTTTGAGTGTTGTACACAATGTACACAATGAATATATATATGGGTCCTTTTAATACAAATATTGGAAAATCCGGAATACTTGTCGGTACGTCTTGCTCTGCGGGACAAGTCCCAAAAATCCAGTGCTGTCCAGTCTAATGCGGGACGTAACCTGATATATAGTATTCGGATTTTGAATAGTCCACAAGAGATTAATCCAGATGCCTCTTGTTATCGAATATTCACAGCTCTAGATAATGACAGCAATGAACCTAAACTTCCCCATTCTAATCCGTTCAGCAGTCATAGGCATGTTAGCTGAGAAATGAAATTAAATTGCAGCGAGAAAAAAAATGATTGCATGCTCCTCCGAAACATGAAAAAATCATCAATTGTGTGGTGGCAAACGCAAAATAATCCTACTTTCGTGTCGGTCGTTTGTCTCGTTTTACTGCTATCATCGTCGCCAGTTACTAGTGGCCTTATGGTGCGTGAAGCAATTTTTTTGTTTGTTTGTTTCTCGGTACATTCCCATTTCACTGGAATAGGATTTATTTTATCATTCAGTGTCAAAGATAAAAACAACGAATAAATTTAATTTGCGAAACGAGAGGCACTCTTAATTACCCTGCATCTGTTCGATCCGTGGGATGCGGTGTTTGTTCGGGAGAAGCCTTGGTACGGCACACAGTGGTTCAGAGTTGTGTGAAGCCGGCCAACCGCCAGCCGGTTAATTGTATTTCGTGAATATTGTATTTCAGTCAGGGGTCAAGTTTCTGGACAAGAAATGCACTATCCTTTTATTCCGACATTTTTTTAGTTTTATTAACGCGACTTTAAAATTTTTCATTCGTCACGTTTTACATCTAGTAGTGATATCGAAGTTTAATATTCAGGCAGGGTTAATGTGTTAGTTTTAGAAAATATTATACTAATAAATTTTACTAGGGATACTAGGTGTCACGTTGCGTTGCGTTGTGATGGATTGCACACTGACTTTATCATGTTTTACTGCTGATTTTCTAATAAGAGTTGCTTAGGAAGTGGTAAGTAGGAATTCATACCAATCAGACCCATATTAAAACCTCAACAGCATGATAGCCATCATAGCCGGCCGCCGCCATCTCCATCGTTCACGGGGAAGGATAAAAGATAAGGTAGACGGGAAGTGTTGATGTTCTACCTACTTAACGGAAGGTAAACGATTCATCAGGCTCTTCCATAGATGTCGCGGAGTTGGTAGTTTGGAAGGATATAAGGTCTAGGATTCGCTCCAAGCAAGCGATGCGACCTGTAAAGCATAATTTATTAAGTAGTTGATTAGTTGGTTTTCGAGTACATGATCACTCAAAAAGGAAAAGATTTTGTTTAGTTTTTGGTTCTTTTTAAACTCTGGGTGGCCGGCTGCCAAGAGTATCCTGTTTTCTAATCAAAAGCAATTTGAACTCCACACGGCTGACCGTGTGGCTAGGAAAGTTAATCTTATGTGCATAATGGGATCAGTATTTATTGCAACAGTATTTAGATAGATTTTGCTATTCTTTCTCTACGATATATTTAATAGGTTGAAAACTACCGAGTGATGACACGTTATACAGACAAAGAGCTATGTTATAAATCAAGGAAATTGGGTCGGTAAAGGCTGGGTAATGCGTAAGACAGAGCCTCTTCCCAGCAACTCCTATCCCTACCTCCCCGTGGTACAGGCCGGGAACTACGAGCAACCTTAAGGAAGATTGGTCTTTTGGACACCAGTTAGTACAGGGGTTACCTTCATGGTCAACTTTGATAGCTAATAGACGAATTTCGCGCCAACTCGAACAATTGTTGGCAGCACCCTCTCAGATCTTAACCCATTATTGCCCAACTTATTTTTCACACGCAGCACAAATTGAGTTTTTCGATTGGAAAAAATGATGTGGTCATTCCAGTGAAATTAATTTCCTATTAAGAGTAGCTGATACAATAAGGAACAACCAGTGAAAATTTCAGATTGATCGATTAATTAATTACTGAGATATCGTGGTCACCGCGAATGAACTTTTCAACAAAATACAATTCCGAGATAATCGAGTTTTACTGTCGCTGCAGCGAGTCAACGGTCTAGCGTATCAAACACTACGCACCGCCTACGAGTGGTCAATGGGTAGCGGTCTATGAATCGCTGTAACTCAAGTTTTAGTATTCCGATCTTAATGAAATTTTGAGAAAATTTTCCTCAGCGTATGTAGTTTGAGAATATCTAATTTACAAAAATTCAATTTTTTTCATCATGACAAAAATGTGTAACCCCTTAAGGGGTGCGTTATTCCTTAAGTAATAGGAGTTATTCTTAGCACCTACTATATATAGTAGGTTGGGCAATAATGGGTTTTGTGACAAAGTTCTCATGAAACTTTCTGTACATGAGAACTTTGTCACAAAAAGCCACTTTGCATACTTTGTTTTTCCAAAAATGATCTAGACTATCTTTTGAAAAGGGTCATACTTTATTTGCCAATTTTTTTCAAATGGCTATAGTATAAAAATGATAAAGCCTACAAAAAATGTTGTAGGAGTTAGATTTTCACAAAATTAGTCAAAGTTTTCAATAAAAATATTGAAAAAAATCTATTGCAAAAATTTGAATTCGATTTGCAAAAAAACCCATCTTTGATTTTGATGAAATTTTGTTCTAAGATTAGTAATTATGTTCTCTACCCGGTCAGGAACACATAAGAAAAAGATCAATCTGTTACGAAAATTTTATTGTGTTATAATTATGTTATTTCATTTTGATCGGGATACCTACCGCCAAAAATCAAATTGGGCACACTGATAATATTAATTCGTAATATAATGAAATCGATCATACAATACACGAATTCATTCGTCGTTTTCTGCAACGAAGTATTTTCGTGCATTCTAAATAGTAGGTTTCGTTCATTTCATTAACAACAATGGCCGCTTGGTTAACGAAATCTTTCGTAAATTTTACATGTTTAATGTATACTGCACAAATGTTATCGTTGATAACGACATTATTTTTTGTGAATGAAACGAAATGTTTTGTTTATTTTAATAAACGTGTGTGTATATTACGAACGATTTCGTTGGTCGCACGAATTAATTTCGTTTATCTTAGAAAAGTTTTCGTATTTATTATCCTCTTACTGTTTTCAGTCGATCTTTTAGGATCGATGTTTGACAACATAGATTTTTTTTAATTTAAAAAAATCGATGTGGCCAAATCGATTTTATTGTGGTACGAAGAAATGGCCGCTTGATGAACGAAAGTTTTCGTAAATTTTACTTATTTAGTTTACATTACACGAATGTAATCGTTGATAACGACATTATTTTTCGTGAACGAAACGAAATGTTTCGTGTATTTTAATAAATGTTTATTTATATGATGAACGATTTCGTTGGTGGCACGACTTCGTTTCGTTCATCTTAGGAAAGTTTTCGTATTCATTAGCATATTATTTTTTCAATCGATATTTTAGGATCGATGTTTGCCAACAACGATTTTTTCAATTAACTAAAAGGAGCGATTTGGCAAAATCGATTTTAAATCAACCTGCTCCCTTCTATCGAGGACTAAAAAGATTGTGGTGTGAAGTAGTGGCCGCTTGATGAACTAAAGTTTTCGTAAATTTTACATATTTGGTGTACATTACATGAATGTTATTGTTGAAAACGGCATTATTTTTCGGGAATGAAACGAAATGTTTCGTTTATTTTAATAAACAGTTGTGTAAATTACAAACGATTTCGTTGGTCGCACGAATTCATTTTGTACATATTAGAAAAGTTTCGTATTATTGGCCTCTTATTGTTTTCAGTCATGTTTGACAACATCGATTTTTTTATTTATAAAAATCGATGTGGCCAAATCGATTTTACTGTGGTACGAAGAAATGGTTGCTTGATGAACGAAAGTTTTCGTGCATTTTACTTACTTAGTGTACATTGCACGAATGCTGTCGTTGAAAACGACATTAATTTTCGTGAATGAAACAAAATGTTTTGTTTATTTTAATAAACGTCTATGTATATTACGAACAATCTCGTTGGTCGCACGAATTTATTTCGTTCATCTAAGAGAAGTTTTAGTATTTAATAGCATATTCTTTTACATTGCTCCGGTAGAGAAAACTCAAAATTATTTATGCAAAACCATCGAGCGATGGCTCAACTGAATCCGTACTGCTCCGGATTCTGGATCAACTAGAAGCGGAAGAGGTTTAGAAAATCTTCCTGAAACCGGCGGCTATTAAATAGCCAGATCGAGACCATCGTGAACATCAACAATTATCTGACGTATAGCAACAATGACTCCATATTCTACCTCTATTGAAACTCTGTTGACGTTGACGGTTCGACGAATGGTGCTCGTAAATATTATAAAAATATTCGTATATAGCAGCGAACAATTCTTTTGGCGAACGAAGCTGCTTCGTAATAAGCCAACGAAAGTCGTTTCGTGGTTTTCACGAAAAACTCGTAAGAAAAAATAAATGTGTTCCAATAGAACTACGAACGATTCATTATATGTTCGAAAAATTCGTATATTTTATGACAATTATCTGTACGAAACTAATGCATAGCGATTTACGAATATATTTTATCAGTGCACTTTCAAGGAATAAAGGTATTTTAAAAAAAACTTTTCCTTGTCTAAATTGAATTTTTTTTCTATGTATTTTTATCGAAAACTAAATCAATGAAAGTCTTAATCATCTCAGAATTCAATTTCCCAACTGCTAGTTGCCTGATACATGCCATAAGTATTCGTTTGACATATTACTCTGGTTACCTGTACCTTACCTGCATCGATACTCATTTTAGCAAATAACAGTACTATAAAACTAAGGCCTTACAGTAGTCTAGTAACAACAGTTGTGAAGAGCAGTGCTAGTAAAATTATCATTATGGATCAATTGTATAAATCTAAGTTAAACAGTATCAAGTGCTGTGCAAAGATAAACAACCCGAAGTGTAATCGTAATAATTTACGTCCGGAAGTTGCCATCTTGGATTTCAACATGGCATCATTTCTGGCACCTATTCGTCAAGATCATTCCGAAAATACCCAGTCAGTCTTCATTGTAGACTGTGAACTCTGAACTCGGCATTCTTCACGCTGGGCTCTAGACACCGGGTTCTGGCCTCGATATTCTGTACAATGGACTCTGGACTTTGAACAATAGTCTCTGGGGTCTTGATTCTGGACTCTGGAATTAGAACTCTAGACTGTAGACTCTGAATCTGAACTCTAGGCTCTGAACTCTGAATTTTAGACTCTGCCCTCGGATCTCTGGATTCTGGACTGCAGGCTCTCTTCTCGGGACTGTGGACTCTGGATTCTGATCTTTGTGCTCTAGACTCTGGGCTCGGAACTCGGGAAACAGGGTTCAGTATTTTGGTCTCTGGATTCTGGTCTCTGTGTTCTGAACACTGGGCTTTGAGCTCGGGATGCTGGGCTCAGTATTTTTGGTTGAGGTCTCTGAACTCTGAGCTCTAGATTCTTTGGGCTCGTGAGCCTGAACTCTTGCCTCAGTGTTTTGGGTTTAGTACTTCGGGCTCCGGATTCTGGTCTCAGAGATCTGGACTCTGACCACAGTAATTTGGGTTGAGGACTCTGGTCCCAGAATTCTCGACTCTGTTTTCTACACTCTGAACTCTGGACTCTAGATTCTTAGCTCTGGATTCTGAGCTCTTGCCTCGAGATTCTGTGCTATAGACTCTGGACTGTAGACTGTGGTCTCTGAGCTATAAGCTCTGGGTCTTGATTCTGGACTTTGGATTCTGAACTATGGACTCTAAACTCCGCACTCGGGACTCTAGATTCTGGACTCCGGACTATGGGCTCTCTCCTCAGGACTCTGGGTTCTGGTCGCTGGGCTATGGAATCTATACCCCGGATTATTGAATCAAAAATTCTGGACTCTAAACTCTGGTCTCACTATTTTGGGTTAGGGCAGAGACAAACAGACGTAACAGCTCGAAGAAAATTCTAAAAAAATCATCACCCACGTTATACTAGCGACATCTGTTGAACTCATTGCCCAAAATGTGAGAATTCACCTTGGCAACCATGAAAAAAAAATATTTTTTTAAACCGAAGTCCTGTCAACAATTCCCACAACGCTTGTCAACTGCAAGATAGTAGATGAAAGGTAGGAACATTGTTGCAGTTGTTAAACTTGAAGAGCGAAATAGAAAAATCGCCTATTTCACGTATTTTAATTTCCATAGCATAATGATTGCAATTGACAAATTTAAAGAATGCTGAGCTACATCTGCATTTATAAAACTCAACTCAACCATTTATTGTTACGAGAAATTAGTCAATGCTAAAGTTGTTTTTCTTTTCGTGTGAAAAAATCAATTATTATCGTTTATTGGTCGTATGATTGATTTTTGTCTCTATTTACTCTTCTTTGCCGTCGCTCTTTTGGAATCCCGGAGTCATCAGGAAGCCCTTATTTTATTTTTCAAACTGGCGTTACTTTTACTATAAAAACGAGGCTATGTAGCCTATTTTTAAAAAGTTAGCTGTATTACCGAGGTCATTGGATCAAGATCGCAGAGACACAACCCCTAAAATTTCCTTGCCAATATCAAGATCAATTCGCATCAACGATGTCACTTTTAGTTTTCCGTAAATGAAAACTCACTATGTAGGCAATGGGGGAATTTATTTTTTTAAAATTCTAAACTGATGGTTCGCCACGATGATTCTGCATACGAGTACATGAGACTACTTTCCCTTTCAACGAAATCTTTGATCTTTCTCTTGAGTGCAAACTATGCTCGATGTGTTGGTCTTCTACGACGACTAGATGTTTTATCGCTTGTTGGGTTGCGACTGATCATTAAATATATCTAGATTGAATATGTCCACAGCGTATCTTTGGGTTCCATAGCTCCTGCACCCCGCCAACGCTGAAATTCTCCGTAAGTTCCGGGGACCGACATATTCGAATCTATTGCATACATCCAGGTAGTTTCGTTACACCGAACCAGTTAAATTGGCAAGATCTTAAAATGTATCTGTTCAACGACCGACATCGTGCACGAAACTACGAGATGATTTTGAACAATTCTTGCCTTGGACACTTTGACAGGAATTCATTTCACATTTCTGGACCATTGTTGTCATTTTTCTTCGATAACGATAAGAAGAAGATCCGTGGTGAAGTTCAGCCTTTTCTCTCTTTTCATCGTGCGCAAAAGAATCAGGATGCTTGTTCGGATCTTTGTTTATTTATTTTATGGGTCGCCGACGCCATGTTCAATTTGACGTGTATAAAACTAATACATTCAAAAGTGACGAATGCTCCCACCTTTCTTTCCCTTCATCTTGGTTTTCGGGTGCTTGCGGTAACGAAGTGACGCATTATGGCTATGTGGCAAAATCGCTTCACAAGCGCCACGCTTGGTGAGGTGGCGCATTTTACATAATTCAAATCGACCGTTTTTCTGTGGGCGATGAAAATTCATCTCGTGTTACGTCTGTTTGTCTGTGGTTAGGGGCTCTGGACTTTGGTCTCTGAGCTCTGGATTATGTGCTGAAGACTCTGAGTTTTTTGGGACAAGACTCTGGTTTCTGGGCTCTGGACTCTAAGTTATGGATTCTGGGCTCTGGAATCTGAACTCTGAACTCTGGGCTCTGAACGCTGCGCGCTGGACTCTGAACTCTGTCTTCGGAACTCTTAGTTCTGATCGCTGCGCTATGGACTCTGGACTTTGCATTCTCGACACTGAACTCTGGATTCTGGAGTCAAATACTTTTTTTCCTTGAAAAGGCACAACTTGAATTTTGACGGTAGATAGGTAACGTAATTACCTATCTTGGAACAAAATTTCATCCAAATCAAATATGGGTTTTTTTGTAAATCGACTTTAAATTTTTACAATCGATTTTTTTCAGTGTAGGAGTTGATGAAGAATTTTTTTTTATTTTTATTCAAAAATTTGACTAAATTTGTGAATATCACTCCTACAACATTTTTTGTAGGATTTGTCATTTTTAGACAAATGTAAGTAGAGGTTTGCCCACTACTCGGGTTCTTGTTTGCCCGGCGAACCCTTCTTTTCAGGGCGGCCTAGGCGCCTCTACAGAATTTCGGATTTTCGTAACACAACAAACAAAAAGGAAAAACAAATAAATTAAATTTTACCGTGTTTATTTTCTCCTAATACTCTCCACTGCTGCTGCTGTTAAGCTGCTACTGCTGGGCGGAAAGGTGGGCGGTCTCGTCCGACCGGCTTGGACAGCAACGGCCGAGTTCTCCTTGTTTACGTTGGCTGCTCCGGCAGCGGTCCTTAACAATTAGCTAGGGAGGTGAGCTTTGCTCCTTTGTCGGAACCTCCCTAGCGACGGTGGTGACGAATCACCGGATTCTTTGCTCCCCGCAAAGAATCCCGGAAGACACCGCAGTGTTCTTCCCAGGGGGAGCCGTTATCCACCCTGCTTAGCCCTCCTTGGCTATTAGCTGGGAAGAAGAGCAAGGCTCGTTCGGCTTATCCTTCCCAGCGAGGCCGGATTGGTGCGTCTGGATCCTTTACGGTTAGCCGGGGAAGCGAAAGCTCCTTGATAATTAGCTTCCCCCGACGGCGATCCAGCACCACACTTTCTACTGTGCCCGAACCACGAGCCGGCACTTTTCGACAGGTATTTTATCTGTCGCACGCGCGCACTTCACCTCACTGGTTAAACGTGGCGGGAAACTGTCCCGAAAAAACTTGTTCACGGACGTGTGTTTATCTTCGTGGTTCGTCACAATTTGAAAAAAAAAAGTTTTACAGTTTTCAAGACAGTCTAGATCATTTTTGGAAAAACAAAGTATGCAAAGTAGCTTCTTGTGACAAAGTCTTCATGTACAGCAAATTTCATTCAAATCTGAGAGGGTGCTGCCAACTCTGAATACGATTTAGCGCGAAATTCGTCAATAGCAGAAAATCAAAATATTATTTTCAAATTTCTCAAATGACACGTGAATCCATTAGAAATATTAAAAAAATGTCAATTTTGGAAAAAATATGTGAATTAACCCGTTTCGGACGCCAGCCGTTCAAATAGGAATGTTTGCAAGGATAAATATTAAGACTAAAGAACTGTTTTCTATACCTATCCCAAAAGAAGCGCAATATAATTTTAAAGAAACTTTTTTCCCAATTTGGTCAACTGTGCGGTGGCAAAGCGACGCGGTGGGTGGAGCAGCTACAATGCAATGCGAATGTCAGCTTAACTTTCGGCGAGAGTAATAGGATCCGACTCGTTAGTAATTTATTTCGTTTTCTCACAATTGCCCCGCCCATTTGATCGTAAATATCTGTAGTGAAAAAACTGACAAATTATCGTTTACCGCGTATTACGGGTTATTTTTCTTTCTGTTAGCCAACGTGAGAATATTCAGAAAAAATGTAGAGGCAAATGTTTCACTACAGGCTTTCTTGAGTTCTTTTTTGAAATTGGATAAAATAATAGGTTGTTCAAACATTTCGCAAACGTCCAATTTAATGCGTTGAAAGCTTTTGATAATTTGAGCACTTCGCTTGATCAATCAGGTTAATGAAGCTGATGTAATATTAGCTAAAAACCTGTTTTAATCCACTTAGTGGTGTAATAATGCCTTTCTCATTTTTCCAAACTTTGATTTCGTGGCTGGTAATGATAGATATAATTGGGGAAATGTCTATTACATTCTTACATTACATTCTATATACAATGGCTCGCCAGCCACGAGCTTGATGAGGTACGTGTCTACGCTGAAACACTTGAAACAAAAAATATCATACTTAATTAGTCAGCATTAGTTCAATTTTGTTTTCTTATTAGCTCATTTGGGCTTGTGGGGGTGGGTGTGTGACAGGTTGAAAAACCTATCACCAGCTTATTTTGGTATACCTGATCGGTGAGGGCAATGGGAATAAGAGTTTGTGGGAGGTGGAACGGGGGAACTGATCTGAGGGGAGTGTGATGAGAAAGACAAAAAAATAGTTCCAAAATTCACCGCATTGGGGACACCAACAGGTCAGAATATGTATCTAGCGAATGGTTCTCAAAACATTCGAATCTGGGCGAGGCACCAAGCAGACACAATACAATTTCAAAGCGAGAACTCTCACAGAACGTTTGCTGCCTATACTATCATATCCCTGTATGTTGAACATGTTCACCAAGGGTGACAATCTCTTTATTTGTTTTTATTGGATGATTTTCTAATTTTCTTCATTATTTTTAGTATCGGTTTCATATATGACAAAAATGCGCGGTGCGGCGGGAAAAGCGTGGTGGGGCAAAGTTACCTCTTGCACCTTAGGTTGCTACGGCTCTGTATTTTATTTTGCACTTTTCTTCAGTAAATAAATGACAAATAAGATTTTCAAGCAGCACCAACCAATTTCCGTCTCCTTTATCTAGACATAGAAAGAAAATTGTAAATAATATTTACGCAAGCTATCAGATAAAACGTTAAAGTACATTCTTTCTGACCGGAAAACCTGTCGGCAATGAAGCCTTTCCCTTTCAACAACAAAAAAACTCGACCAGCAGCATTATGGTTGCTTTGTAAACATATGAGCATATTTGTTCGGAGCATATGATCACAAAAGCGGTAGCTAAAAGAGGAACTGTGCGCTGCCGGAGCAAAGCTACTTTGCTAGGAATGAAAACCCCAAGAGGATCATATCGATTTGACGTCCGTTCTTTGCGTTTGCTCGTGTGCTTCGGTCTCGATTCATTCGTTTAAGCTCGAGGCAACTGTCTCTGTAACGTGACGTGTTGTTTGAAAATTGGCATTTATGAACAAGGGTGTCCTCCGACTGATTTTGCCATCCTGAAGTAGAAACTAGAATAAGAATCATTTTTAATCGGTCTATGCTAGTATTACGAAGCAACAGTTTTGATTTACGAGACAGGTAATAGTGCACCGGAACAGATAGTCTAACTTTTATTGTGTAGTGACTACGAAATTCAAATATGTAACGTAAACGTGTAGGTTTTCCAATCGCCATATATCTAGTATTATGGCATTTTCGTTTTGGCCAGTGCGCTAAACTTGTGTAGTCGGTGCTACTCTTATTCAAACTGGGATGTAATCAGTCTTTTTTTATTACATCAGTGTACTGCCGCTCTAAGCATAATTGTCCCATGTATATAGGGAATCCCATAGAACATGGGACAAATATGCTTATAACGGCAGTGTAACACCAAGTAAAAGCGAAAACGAATCAATGCGTGAAAACACTACTCGATTTGGACAACCGAATGGGAACGTGATCTTTTCTTTTTTGCGTCATTTACACGACATTTGGTCGGTGTTAAGTCAGACCGGACTAAGTCGCAAAACATCAAAAAATGAGATAACGATAACACCGGACAAAGAATTTCTTCAGCTACATTCGATTTTTGTCAGATTTGAACTATGTAATAGGGCATTGCAAAAAAAAAATTTTTTTGAATTCTCAAAGGCCCCCCCTCTCATATTGTGACAAATGTCAAAGTAAGCTAATTTTTTTTAATTTTGCGCAGTCAGACTCCCTTAAGGGGAACTTAAAGTAATTAATCAGAAAAGGTTACAAGGCTATATCTAAGGAAGAAAGAATAATATTTTAAGAGCTCCGGTTTATTAAAAAACAGAAAAATATATGTCCCGATTTTATCAATGTCCCTGTTTTATCAGCTTGAAATTCGCCAAGGGACTGATAAAAACGGGTCTTTACTGTAATTTCAAAGTATTAAAATGTAAAAAAAAATTATATGAAAATTTGAAAATGCAGAAATACAAAAATATAAAACTATTTAAATATGAAAATTTATAAATGTTAAAATATAAAAAATAAAGATATGAAGATATTGAAATGTAAAAATGCAAAAATATAAACAAGTAATAATAAAAAAATACAGAAATACAAAAATGTAAAACTATTCAAATATGAAAATTTATGAATGTTAAAATATAATAAATAAATATATGGAAATATTAAAATGCAAAAATATAAACAAATAATAATTTAAAGCTGATAAATATAGAAATATAATAATATGAAAATATTAAAAAACAAAAATATAAAAATTTAAAGATATAAAAATATGAAAATAAAAAAAAAATTAAAATATAATAAAACTATAAAAGAAATTAATATTTAAATAGACTAAAATTATAAAAGAAATCCTTGCATACAAACATATTAATATAGGGGGACTATTCGGACCTACCTGAGCGAATCGCCTTTTTAGGTGGATAGGTGTGAAAAAAATTATCGGTCGAAGGTCCTAATTGTAAGCCTAAACTTCAGCTACATTTCGGTATCATAAAATCTCATCTGCACCACTTCATGTCAGCGCTAGGCGACGATTTGAAATACTCTACGTTGTTCCATTCTTTTACAATGTAGGGGTAACTCGGACCCCCTGCGGGGCTATTCAGGCTGTCATTTTTTGCATGGAATAACGTTTGCCTATGAAATATTTTTGGAGAAACCCCTTAAGAAGCAGAATATAAATAAATTGTGTTAAAAAAATTAATCTGAGTAGTCACTGTTGTTGATTAGCGCACCATGTATTTTTTTTGCTGCGGCGATTGCAATCGCGTGCACAGCCGCAAGCCGCTGAACGGTGGTTCATGGAATAAGGGGTCCGAATAGCCCCGTACGCTCATTGCACACAAAAGTGGTGAGCGTCTTGAAATATCTGTGTCTAAACAACAACCATTCCATGAAATGGGAGCTTTCAAAGAGCTCAAGCTTTCCAAAACACTAATCTGTTAATTACTTCATTTTTATTTGCTGCTTTAATCACGGTTTTACCATTACAATGATTTTTGTATTGAGGATGGTCAAAAAATGAAACGAGTTGTGTCTTCTTTCTAACCAAAGAATTGCAGTAGGTTTTAGAATAGCGGTACCACGAATATGTACGACAGTCAGAAAGTTTTACGATTTTCTGAGAAATCGAGTGGGTCCGAATTACCGCCACGGTCTTAATAGCCCCAGGCCCCCAATAAAAACATGAAAAAATGGAAATATAAAAATATGATAAGTTACTATGTTTTAGACTTGGGTGCAACGCACAAATCCTACTTAGCAGAAGGCAAAGGATTCTTCACATTTTCTTTCGATCATGTCCATATGAGCCTGCCTAGTCCTAGTTTTCTGTTCTAAGTTTATAACTGATTCGTTCTAGAATACCTATCCGTCTTTCAATTTCATTGCTTTCGTTTCTCTTAGTCTCAACTTTGCCGAAAATAGCCAACAAAATCGATACAGTAAAAATATGATAAGTAGAAATATTTGAAGTACAAAGGGTTGTGTATTGGAACGAATACGGTGACATTTAAAAATTAGCTGTTTTCAGGAGCATTCAATATAATTCGCAAATTAATTTTGATACATCAAATCTATCGATTTTTATTAGGGCTAAAGACTACACAGTCCTCTGTAAAAACATGCTTTATCACGTTCTAGCTATTTTTTCTGCTCCCATATGCTACAATTTGTTATACACCTTTACCCTTAAAACAACATTTATTAATCTACCCTTAATGATAACAAAATTCTTAAGCCTATAGCAGTCTACCCGTGCTTCATAAATACCTACAGAAACATGTTGTCGGATGCGCCTTAGTGGTAAAATACGCATCACGAATATTCGAGATATGAGACGCGTGTACCAATAAAACATAAGTAGTTTCAAAGGATCATTACCCCGGGTACCTACAAATCGTCGAAAATGTGTTGACATGAGATTTCCATCTGTTTCGCTAGCACAACGCACACACAAGCTTAAAAATAACGCAATCGATTCCAATGCAAACTGACAAGTAGCACACACACGTCACACCCTGCAACATTGAACTCAACGTAAATTTTAAAACCCAAGCCACCTGAGTACAGTACAAATCACTGTGTGTAGGTATTTGTACATACTCGTTCGTGTATGTAGGCCTAGGGAGACTTGACCAGGAAAGTTTTGAAAAATCAGAATAAAAAATACTAACAGAAAACATGCTGTAATCAATTTTTCCGTAGTGTCAAGTTCATTGGGCACCAATAAAAATATGAAACGATTGCATGTCATAAATTTCGAATTTTGATAATGAATTTCCATTTAAGGATTAACTGTACTGCTCACATTGTATGTTTACCCATCATGAAATATATCATATAACTGTTAACTTTGTGTTCTAGCACTATAAAGATATAGACAGGTGTATAAGGTGGGGATTTTTGTGATGTGAATGAAATTAACAGTAGGTACCAAAGAATCGTAAATATCAGAAATTTTGTATCTCTTTTCAATTTGTTGCCACTTGGTCAAGGCTTGTTCAATGTTCGTGTTCAATGTCGTGCAAAGTTTAGTAATAACTATTCCAATATTCCTATTTATGTAAAATTATTTCACTAATTCATAACATTATATATGAATACTTTTAAACAAATTCCCGAGTAAATATGCCCATACGAAGGTTGATAACAAATTATATCATTATACATAAATTTATTAATTGCGGGCTATATTCTATGAGAAAAGGATAGAGCAGCATCGAAATCCTTTCAAAACAAAATTTCAAAACTCGATAATATTTCGTACAAAACTCCCCCTCCCCCCTTCGACCGATTCTTCCATCATCTAACTACGTCTATGAAAATAGGCAAATGCTTTAGGACAGTTAATCTGAACCTCTAAATACGATAAAACAACAAAACTACGGTTTTATTTTACTATTAATCTATTGTTAGATCTTATCTGCCACGCATTAAAACACATCATCACTTCGGACCAGCGCTCGACAACTACCAATCAACAGATCAATGCGGTGTACATCGATTTCTCGTAAGCTTTTAGCCGTGTTCCTCACCAGCTTCCTGTGGAAAAGCTAAGGCGGACTGGACTGCCTGATTATTTGCATCTCCTCGTATCTTGCTAATCGTAGCGCCTCGGTGCGACTTGGAACTACACTATCGGATTTTTTTCACATTACAACGTGCGTTTCTCAAGGGAGTCATCTCGGACCTCTTCTATTTGTGCTCTTTGTGACGGACAGAATAATCAATTGGATGTTTGGTGTTAACTCTTCAGCAGTGTCTATTATTTGTTTTATTTCAACATCAGCAAAGAATCGTTTAAATTAAAAATAGGTTTAAGTTAGTTTTTAGTTTAAGTTTGTGCGATGTAACTTATTCAATCGAAGACAATACAACTATTCTACTGGCCGTGTAGTCAAAACAACTGAGATTTTGCATTCAATTCGAGCTATCGGACTATATCTTTGTTCAGAGATACTCTAGCACCATACTTCTTTCAGCAAAGTTTTAGGCGTATCCTGGACTATGCATATATATTATACGTTGTATTCTTTAAGTAAATCTGGGGTCTCTTGAAATGAAAATGCAAGAAGTAGGTGGTCCAATACAAATTCCCATATAAATTTCAGACACAATGCGCTTCGCCGAGTCATAACTAATCGACCTCAAATGTTGTACGGTTGTTTGTGACCCCAAACGGAACCAAAATAGGTGTGTGCTGGTTTGATGCGGTCAAGTTTAGGCTTTCCCATACAACCGTGCCCCACCCTAATGGATAAGCGTTAACAGAATCATCTCACCAACTCTAAAAAAAACGAGTTTCCACTGCAGCCATCTCTACTGTACTGAAATTCAATTACAGTGATTATTTAATTATGAGCCGTTACAAAAGATTTTAGCGAACGTAGCCGTTCAGCCATCGGAACCAACAGAGTTAATGGTTTTTAGGAGAACGGCGTCGAATCTACGCGCGGAATCAAAATAGGATTCCGTTCGGGTTGTTTATTTTGATCCGCTCCCATTTAAGTGTACCTACATTGAAAAGTACATCAAAGAATCGCTTTGCTGCATTATCCATTAGTGGCCTATATTTTTTTTTTTCGTCGGTTTATCACGGTGATTGGTGGCAAGGGGTAACACTTTTACGAAAAATTACCTTTCCGCTCCATTAAGCGAACCATTAATTTAATGAAATCCGATGGCGGGTGCCTTTTAATCAATTTGGAATTGTGTTAGCGGTGTTGATTGTGTCAGCTATATTTATCTTTCTGATGCTAAAAGGATTGGAGTATAGGTTTTTGGTAAAGTATTCGTATATGGAGGATTGCAATGTAGGAACGTTATTTCTCAATTTGTTTACTCAGTTCGACGAATAGGTCAATGACTGAGTGTTGACGAAAGATTGCTAATATGTATCGCTTCAAGTTAAAACAATGGCCACGGCATTGGTCAAATATGGTCGATGTTAAGTCAGACCGGACCAACTCGCAAAACGACAAAAAATAAGATAATGATAGCAGTGGATACATAATTTCTTCAGCTACATTCGACTTTTGTCAGATTCGAAATGTGTAACATTAAACAAGAATTATGGCAAAAGTTAATTTACAATTATAATGTAAAGGATGCTGCGATTCAAACTCTTTTTTCGAACCAAAAAAAAAATTTCGATTTTTTTGGCTCAGTACAATATATAACCCCTTTAGGAAAATTTAGTTTTCTCACCACAATTTAAATATTTTATTAACAGAGCATTAACAATAATTAGTTGGTATGTCTATTTTATGAGCCATTTTTTCGCTTTCCCATTGATTTGGTTTGAGATTTCTAGCACTGATGTTGTCCTATGCTGATTTGAGCGATTCTCTGAGTCCTGCCACTATCCCATGTAGTATGTGTTATCAAAAACATCGCGAAGCATCAAGTTCTAAATGTTCTCAAACGATATAATATCCGAAGAGAGTGATAAGAGTTATAAGAAATGTCTCATCACACTGTTAGGTGGATTAAAAGCGTTTTTTAACTTCAAACAGAAAGATGTTTAAAATGGTTCTTAAAAAAGGCACAACATTGTCATTTCAAAACTGGAGTCGAAAAGACCGACACTTGGCATTGGTAAAGATGGACATAGAACAAAAGCAGAGTGAGCCACTTCTCGACCAATATATTCTGTTTTCTGTCGGTACATCACAATGTTACGATGACAATAAATATAGCCCAAGCGTATGTTTCTAAATTATGAACGATTCTTTAATTTGTTTTGTTTATTCACCAATCAAGTGGAAAATAATCAGTACATCATGTCGTGCTAGAAATATTTGCCGATATGAACGGTTTTCAGGTTTAAATCGTTATTTTCTGGTGTCGAAAAAATATATACATTAGAGAACGCTCGTGAAAAAGCTGTTTTGCTTAAATATCTGATAATTCAAGAATTAGATAATAATAGTATCTTTCGGAATCATTTGAAGTATTCCAAAAATGATATAGTATCAGTACATTTTAACTGAATTTCTCCTATTTTTTAGAAACGCAATGTGTTCGTCTTACCCATAGTGGCCGACATAGGCTACCTTCTCCTATAGTGAGCATTCATATGTGATATGTATTTTAACGAGGTTTTTATAGATCATTCCGTTTTTGTCGTATTTTACGCACTTCCACTGATATTGCGACCGCAATTTCTTAAACCAAGAAGGATAAGAATGAATGTATCTATTTGGAAAAGCAGAACAACTTTCATGGCACTGGTTGAGGTACGGAATAATTATTTATGGTACATAGTGTGACTTAGTAATTTATTTCCTTTTGGATCACAATCTTATTGTATTCAATTTTATTTATGATGCGTGATATTGCAAAATATTGTATATTATTGATAATTCACCAATATTCTCAGACGGAAGACGGAATTGCTGAGACAAATGCCGAGCGGAGAAATCTTGCTAAGGAACAAAAAACTACAATGCAGCCATTTATAACTGCTGTTGGTGCATTTCATCCCGTTTTGTCATATTAGACAAAAATGTTCATGTACAAGTCAGGTGTAGCATGTATTGACCTTAATTTTAAAAAGCATAACGATTTTCATTTGAAGTATGCGCAACGATCTGAATCTGTAATGTCCTGCCTATTGTTATCCGACGATCGAATATTTGGAAAGAAATGATGTATGGTGTACAGTAGATTTGCAATCTCTGCTAAATCATACTTCCTTCAAGTTCTCAAATCTTTTAGAAGGGACCCACAAGATTTCATGTTTATTTAATAACGATTATGACGAGGTTATCTTGGTATCGAAATGGTGATGTGATGATAGTTTTGGATTCTCAGAGCATAAATCGAAATGTGGTAATCCGGTCAGTTCTTATGCAAACGTGTACTTAACGTCAATTGTATCGTATAGACTTTTAGCGGCCGAAGCAGCGATTTGGGAGATTTTGTCATCTGTAGATCAGTATCAATGAAGCATGTGAAAGAGACAGACGAACTGATTCGAATGGAGTACACAAGAATGCGTACACTGTTATCATTGTAGGTTTTATTTGAAATAGAGACTGAGCATGCTCATACGAGCATAGCATGTGGATCAGTATTACAATAGTTCATGGTAAATCAATTAATGTGATAACAAATACTTCATCTGTCCGTGTATGCGTTGCGTTGCGTTGCGTTGCGAAGCACGGTGCTATTCGTAGATTGCATACTAACGATTATCATGTTGCCTATAGGTAGCTCAACTCATCTTGCTTGTGAGATAAATGATCGGAAATGAACTTTATCTCTTATGAGTTCAGAAAACCAATAGCATGAGAATCGTTATTGCCGGCCACGACCATCTTCACCGATACTTAGGATAGGGTAGGAAATGTTGATGTAATACCTACTTAAGGAAGGCCCCCGACTCAGCGACGCTTCCATAGGTATTACGGAGTTGGATTGAAGGACAGGTACAGGTCTAGGATTCGCCACAAGCAGGCAATGCGACCACAAAATGAATTTGTTTTATGCGGTGGGATGGTTAATCTCCGAGTACACGTATACTCAAATACTTCATCTGTCCGTGTATGACCATAAATTAGTTATGGAATTTACGTTACGACTTCGTCTTATCAAAATTCGACACTAGCTTACTGGCAAAAACGTAAAAAATATATTTTTAGTAAACCCGTAGTCTAACATGATGTCCCGCAAGAAAACGATCCCGGTCAAACATTGTCTAACACGATCAAATACGGGTAAGAAGATATCATTGACGAGTACCTTTACTTGCAAGCTTCCAATTTGGGCTCGATCCTTGTGTTGGAACACGTGGTGAGGCTTCCAGAAGAAAATGACGGCCGATTCGTTAATTAAACATGGGTTGTTGGAGTAACGGAGCTCGACATCATCCTGCTCTAAGGAACTTATGATTAACACAGCGATAGCAGGTAAGTAACAGCAGCCACTTATTTCCAGAAACAGCAGGACACAGGAGTTTCCGGAGATTGTAAGTATTCGCAGGTAGGTATGATTCCGGGACAACAGAATCTGCAATAAATCCCAGCGTCGGAATTCTTTTCCGTAAAACAAAATCTCACTCTCGCGACTAGTACTAAACGCACCGTTAATATAAGTACTAGAATCCACTGCATTAATTATCATTATTATTATTATTTATTTATCAATATTATGTAACTTAAGACAAATGTCTTTCTAAATGTTACAATGTATATGCTTGTCTGTAGAACGTGCGCAACAAAAAATTTAAGAATACAATCGAAAATCAAGTTTTTAAAATATCAGGTTTGGAATATAGCTAATTAATTGAATTAAATTAAATTAAATTGAATCATAGTGCTCAATACATTTTCTCTTAAAGGTAGCTGCAGATTGTTCAAAAGCTATATAATTTGGCAAATGATTCCAGTATGACACACCTCTAACAAAAAAGGAACTTCCCTATTTAGAAGTACGATGACGGGGAATTGTGAATTCTCTGGTTCTCGAGCTTCTGAGAGGCTGCAATTTGTCGATGAGATAACCCGGTTCTTTTACGGTCGTAAGCTTAAAAATAAATTGACAGCATCTCGTTTCTGCGAACTTTTCAAACGGACAACCGATCAACCGACGATGTAAGTGGGAGACGCGGGAATATCTGTTGAGGTTGAAGACAAATCGCACGCAAGCGTTTAAGGCAACTCGCAGTCTTGATAGGGAATGCGCAGAAGCTTCTGTTAACAGAAAGTCGCAGGATATAAAATGGGGTAGAATCAAGCTTTTAAACAATTTAATCTTCATGCTTAAATTAAGAAATGAAGCAGTGGTACGTATTGTTCGGAGACAGGCATAAATTTTTCCACACTGTCCCAATATGTGCTTTTCCCAATCTAAATTGGACTGGATTGTAATACCCAAGCTGACAGCATTATCAACAAATACAACAGGGATGTTGTTGAGTATCAACGTAGGTTGTTGGTATTCTCGGTTATGGTGGGTGTTAATAAACAATGCATAAGTTTTATTAACATTTATGGCCAACTTATTTCTTGATGACCATTGCGAAATTCTGCTGAGATCACTATTAATCAAATTTGAAACTTCACCAGCAGAATGGTCTGCACAGTCGAAATATAGTTGGACATCATCGGCAAACAGGTGAATACGACAGTGCTTGACTATGTTTGGGAGATCATTAATATAGAGTGCAAATAGTATGGGGCCTAGTATGGATCCTTGAGAGACCCCGGATTTTATGGGAAGGAAAGTTGAAAATGATCCATTGGAAAAAAAACTGTTTGTATTCGTCCGCTCAAATAGGATTCGATGAAGTTTGTTGCATGAACGGAAAAACTGAAGTGCGTGAGAAGTTTGGAGCACATTATTCTATGAGATATTGTATCGAATGCTTTGGAATAATCTAAAAGTATTAAAACTACTGGTCGGCCGTTATCGATAACGATGCCTATGTCGTCGAGAATTTTAAGCATTGCAGTTTTCGTACTGTGTTTGGGGCGGTATCCTGATTGAAATGGAGTTAAGAGTTTATTGAGTTGAACATGGTTACAAATTTGTGCCTTGAGAATTCTTTCGAAAACTTTCGACAAAGCACATAGAATGCTAATAGGTCGGAGGTTTTCAATGCTGTTAAGGTTTTTCTTCTTTTCTATGGGAATTATCTTAGATTGTTTCCAAGCCGATGGAAATTTACTGGTGTATACCATAACGTTAAAAAGGTGTGAAATTGGTTTAACAATCAATGGAGCAACGGCTTTCAAAAATTTTATTGGTAATTCGTCAAGTCCAACAGCATTGGAATGTACATGGAACATGGCCGAGACGTCATCCAGTTCACTTATATTGCCAAAGTAGAACGGATTCTGTGGAGGATCTGCATTGGTAGAATCGATACTGTTATTACAATCAGAAAAATTATTGGCGAATGAATGGTTGATATCTTCTACTGGAAAGTTATGTAACATTTTGGAATTTTTCTGCCCTACCCCAATATTTTTAAGTTTTTTCCACATCTCGCTAGTCGATGTAATAGTGGCGAAATGATTTTCAAAATACGATTCTTTGGCTCTACGTACATGCTTGTTAACAAGGTTACGTAGACATTTGTACACATTATGATCATTCAAATCATTAGTCGTTTTCCATTTTTTGTATGCAATATCTCGATCGATCATTACTCTGCGAATGGATTCTGTGAACCACGGATTTTTCTTTGGAGTAGGGTAAAAAGTACGAATGGGCACGTAGTCGCCATGAATTTTTTTCATCACGGAATTGAAAAAATTCAACAGGTCATCTGAGTCACTTTCTCTATAAAAATTGGTCCAATCGACAGAATAAAAAGCACTCGTTAGTCCCGGAATATCGATGGACGCGTAATCGCGATATTGTACGATGCTAGGAGTAAGGTTTATATCAAAATCGAGCGAGGCAAATATGAGATCGTGATTTGATAAAACTGGAGCTTCTACCTGGTTGAATAGTAATGTTTTGGAAACATCATTGGAGATAATCAAATCAAGCTGGGATGAACCGTTTCTGTGGAAATGTGTAGGTTCATTTCCAAGACTTGACATAGAATACATGGACAGTAGATTTTTCAACCTTGTTGTTTTATTACCTGTTAGATCCATCAGATTTGTGTTAAAATCCCCAAGAAGGTAAATGTATTTCTCGATCTAGTGTGCATTGTCTCGAGAACAAAGGAAATATCGGATTATTCTTGTCATCATGAGTAAAGTTGACGAAAAAGCTCTACTCCGACCCAATGCTGCGGTCGTCGACTTTAAATTTTGTTTAAAACGACCGAGTTTTAGTGAAGTGGAATACCTACTGAAGGTAAAAATGCAACTTAGGCTTGCGGAAGTCTTGTACCTTCAGTACCATCATCTTCGCAATGTAGTGTTAATATCATTCAACACGTTAGCACAAGCCGAGCGTTTCGTTTTGAAGAACAATTTAAAACACGTGGTTGAAAGTGACAACGTTGGAATTAAGATTCCCGTATACATTGAGAATGATTATATAGATGTAAGGTTATATGACCTATCACCTCGTACTCCTCCTGAGCCAATTGCAAAATGCATGTCGCAATACGGAGAAGTAGAATCCGTTACACCTGATACTTGGAGAAACTTCTTCCCGGGTACACCTAACGGCGTTTTTGTAGTGAGGATGCGGGTTGAAAGGCCTATACCCTCCTACTTGGCAATAAAACTCAATACTCACGGAACTACAATTATGCAAACCACACTATGCACCCATGAGGGGCAAACTCCTACGTGCAAGTATTGTAATCAGACAGCTCATCATGGACAACCTTGCGCGGAAGATGCAGAGGAAATTGCATCTCAACCTATTGCCAACTCATGTACGGCAAACCAACCTAAAACAGAGTTTTCAATACCAATGCCTGAACCACAAACGGTGGCCAAATTTGTGGCAGCTGTTCAGACTATAATGACAACCGCAAAAGAATCATCCAGCACCCCAAAAGCAACTGTAAGCAACATCGGCAACGAATGCAGTAACAATGACGACGGATTTACACTGATCAACAATAAGTGCAAGAAGCAAGGGAGAACATCTGATCCCGGACACCAAGCCAGGTTCGACCGGGACGTGAAAAACAAGAGAGAATTAAATGACCCCCCTGACGCTGTTTGCCAACAGACCTCGCGAAAGAAGGTCTCCGCTCGCAATAAAAAGTTGCGCGCACGAGATCCAATTAATTAAGTCTTGTTTGTATTTTTTATTTTTACATGTATTGTAAACGTATAAAAGATCCACGGCTCCGTTAAGCTACCGCTATGAGCCGTGTCAAATAAACGAATTAAAAAAAAAAAGGTAAATGTATTTGTAATTCATCCCATGACTTGATAGTATGTCATCTAATACATCGCAGCAATCCGCATCCGGTGGATTGTAAAATGTAACCAGTAGAATTTTGCTTTCATTAATAATTATTTCTATCGCAATGAACTCGGTGTAAGCAGAACCAACTGTACCAGTGGACTTGTCGATTACATTGTATTTCAAGTAATTTTTTAGGTAAATCAATAATCCTCCTCCCAATCTACCCTTTCTATCATGCCGCACGATGTTGTACCTTTCAACCGCAATAACATTATCGTTCGTTTTGTCGTTCAACCACGTTTCATTAATACAAGCTACATCAACCTTTGATAACTCAATAATATGGCGTAATTCATCTAGTTTGCAGAGCTTACGGGCGCAAATACTTTGGCTATTCATACAACATACTGACAACTTATCAGGTAGCAAGGCAGAACGCATAACAGTAGCAGGTAAAGACCAGCTCGTAGAGGTATGCCCTAAGGCATTGTCAGCCATTAAAGGAGTTAACAAAAGCAACCATTAAGAGAAAAAGTAAATTGAGCACATTCTTATTATCTAAAACATTTAAAATAAACAAATTCAAAACAATCATTCTTCAAATTTCAAATAGGCGACGCAAACTGTTCCGCATTTTTAATTTAACACACGTGTATAGTCACCGGTGTCGGCAGCGCACTCGTGATCAGCACCAAAAGAGTATTCATCAGCCAGCCTCAATCCAATAACAAGTAACAGCAATAGCAACAGCAACGGCAACAGCAGCTAGCAATAACAGCAACCACTCGAACAGACTTTCAGGAAGGAATCATAGGATTGCACGGGACGGGTGTGGAAGGAAAAAGAAAAACAAAATCAGGATAGGGTTAAATTTGTTGAGTTAGACGATTCAATTCGTATTCCGATGACACAGCTATCTCTCGATCATTCAGGGTTTTCTTGACGAAGACGGTTCCGTTTCGTGTAAAAACATTTCCAATTTTTCCGGCCTTTTTCAATTGCAGTGCTTTAGATCTCAAATCCCTTGCAACCGGTGGTAAATTCTCGTTGATAAATATGCGTTTGTTTACGGCGAATCCAATCTCAGAGAGACAAGGAGCGGGAGCGTAGGTAACGAGCATAGAAATCGTTTCTCTGGACTGTGATCGCGAATTGTATTAGCAGAGCATACACTTTACCAGCAACTGGATCTCCTTTAACTAGCCGTCGTATATCTACGAGAGGAAAATTGTTTTCACTATACCCTAGTGAAATGCACCAAGTGCGGAAGTAATTGGACAGATTCGCTCCATGCACAAATGGAATTCCTGTGACGATGAGATCATTCGTTCGCGTGAGACGGTCCATAGCGATCGTGCAATCCGTTTTGTTTTTCTCAATCGATGCGGTGAGTTCTTTGAATGTTGTGTTGTTTTCCTCTCGTAACTTGTCGAAATCACGAGTTATATCATCTCTCAGCTTCTCCATTTGGGCAGTGAGAGCGTTACCCAAGTTTTCGATGTCTTGTTTAGAGCTTCGCTGATAGGTGGAGAACTGAGATCTCATGAGGTTAGCGAGTTCGGTGTTACTCATGTCGTTAGTAGGGGTACGACTAGACTTCGAAACTGAGTTTCCACGAAGCTGTTTGGGAGCACTATCTTCATCTGACATGGTGAGTTGATGACTAAAGTGCGAATCACCGATATAAACCACTGTTCACACTGCTCGAATATAGCGTTGTTGTTGGTACAGCTCCAGAGCGAATAATTGCAGAAATATTTTTTCCTATTTGGCTTCAGTCCGTGGTTTTCTAAACAGGATAATTAATATCCCTACTGAACACCCTACTTCCAGCAGCTAGTACGAGAGCTGTCAGCCCTAGAGTTCGCCCGAATGAACAGACGCTAGACTACTGCCTCCAGCGGAATTGGGCTATGGCTTCCCGCAACACTCGATGCACCATCCTTCACGGGACCAACCGCAGACGAATTCTACGTCGGCGTTTATATCTTCGACAATATCCAGTATCCAGGCGGGACACAATGCTGCAACTCGTCTTGATTTACTTGCTCACTCGCAACTCGATAACCGACTGACGGTCATGACTTCTGCAACTCCAGAAGCGGAAGTACATGGAAGTACATCAGCCAGAACGAGAGCCACCATGTTCGCCCAAATGAACTTTTAAGTTAGACCGTCGTTCCCAGCTGAATTGGCTGGTGGCTTCTCGCATCGATCACAGACACATCCAAGATCGGCGTTCATCTCTGCGACGAATCCCGATACCCGGACAAATCCCGATACAGCTGTGTGCGTTGCAGCGTGTCATGTCTTGACTACAGACATCGAACACACGTAAGCGAGTGTGTTGATGTATTTTGCGACAGGGAACCCGATTGAAGTGCGAATCCGATTCAGTCTGTTGAGAACTATTGACAGATGAAGACGCTTTGAAGCGAAAAATGCTTCGGCCATGTATACGACACGGACCACGAATCCAAGGCTGGCGTTCGTACGGCGAATCCAGGCATCCAGATACATTCCTTCCAGGTCAGCAATCAATACTGATACGACTAGATCATCCGCAACCAGGTGAAGCAGTGATGATCCCCTGTGCGCTCTCAACTGAAGCCAGATTGCGGCGCGACAGACGGCCAGAGCTCGACGGAATATTGGAGATCTAACCTCTATTCTAGACTATGTTCAACTCATTTATGCGAATAGAAAATGTTAAAATTGCAGAAGTGGCTACGTCATCGGCATCTCAACCTACCGTTTCCTCTTATTCTGAACCGATTCGCCCGAAATGAAACTGTTGCCTACATCAAGGGCAGTCGGCAGTGCTATTCCGTATTGTGCCAGTAGTGCTGCAAGGATCGAAGAAAGAAGTGAAGCCCTTTGACTTTATCAACGATGGATTCGAACTAACCATGATAGAGCAAACCTGAACTTGACGTCGAATGATCTAGGAAGCCCTTGTGCTTAAGCACAAGGAGTGTGGAAGTGTACTGGTGACACGCGGAAGGTAGAACATTAATCGCTGCACATCAGCGTTCTTATCTCCGGAGCACGAAGCTCAAAAAAGTACAATCTTTCGGGGATCCACACTGTCTCAGTGTGCAGATACGACCGCAGACCTTACTGATTTCCAGTGTGCAGGAGAATCATATGTACCTGGCTGGACTACCACTCGAAGATCGTCGCGATATCAGTCCAAACCTTCTAGTCCAAACCTTCTAACTGGCCTGTCACCGTCAAAAGTTGTGAAGGAAAGCGAAATGACCCGATCGCCGTAAAGACCCGCCTGGGGTGGACGATTTACGGTAATTGTACCGGCAACGGAGACGCCAGCGAATACGTAAACTTTCACGGTATGAGAAGAAGTGATTGTAGGCTGGAGAATGGTTTCGATTTTGACGAAGCGATGAAATCTTACTTCACGCCGGGTAGCACTCACTATGGGCCATCAACGGACTCAGTCACTGTTAGAATCCCTAACTCGTCCGCTGCATGACTATTTCGAATCCGGCCTGCTCTGGAGGTACGATCACGTTCGACTTCCGGACAGTGAAGTGATGGCTTTCGACCGATGAAAATGTCTCGAAAACCGTTTGAGCCAGGATCCAGTATTAGCCGAGGCTCTTGAGCAGATGATCCAAGACCATGTCAAGAAGGGTTACGTGAGGAAGCTGACTCCGGAATAATTTCAAGAAAAGCATGCCCGTATTCGGTATCTACCTATTATCGTTGTGGTGAAGCTGGGCAAGTTTCGCCTAGTGTTTTGCCACCGTCTACGGTGTTTCTTTAAACTCAGTCCTCCTGAAAGGACCAGATCAGCTAACATCGCTGTTGTTGGTGCTGATCCGTTAACGCGAATTCTGAGTGGTAGTATGCGGGAACAGCACGGAGATGTTTCACCAAGTACGGATGAGAGACGAAGACCAACATCGGCAGAAGGTAACAACGAGTCGGAGCTCGAGAAGTCGGAGTATCTACGTCGTTGTGGTGATGACCTTCGGCGCATGTTGTTTACCGAGCACTGCACAACGCATCAAGAACATAAACGCAAGACGGTTCGAGCAGGACCGTCAATAGGCGGTCGACGAAGTCATCAAGCAATACGGTGTTGATATTATACTCGTGAGCACTGAGACAAAGGAGAACACAGCGAATATCTCACAGGAGATTCACGAGCAAGCTGGGTTTGAAATTCGAAACTGGATATCAATCTCCGTTACGGTCATGGCAAAACTGAAACAGACAACGCAGGAAGAGAAGAACCTAAACATCTGTGGCTAAGCTATTATAGAAAAGTTGTTCGGAATATGCTGGAGGCCGATTCAGTTTCAAAATTACTTCCCGTTGCGATGAAAATTTGTTCTTCTCACATTGACGATGGTGTACGATCCATTGAATTTGATTGCGCATCTGTTGATGTTTTTGAAGGTTCTCCTGTAAGAAATATGGAGGTCGGCTGGGATGCTCCCATTCAATACACGCTGTTCGAAAAATGGTTGGCGTAGCTGGCCGTTTTTCAGAAGGTACGATCTGTGGAAGTACCGAGAGGTTACCGAACGTCAACGACCGTTAGGGCACAGAAGGATTCGAGTGAGAACGGTTTCGCGGCGGTTGTCTATCTTCGATTTCGCGAGGGGCTCACGATCGAAAGCTCGTTGGTAGGAGTGAAAACGAGAGTAGCGCCATTGAAATTCCTGTTCATCCCGAAGTTCGAGTTGCAAGCGGCCTTACTCTGTGTCCGATTGGCGGATACGGTTATGACGTCACTGTCCATCACGGTTAGGGAATTGACAAATTACAAGGACGTGTAATGATGTCTGAGATCCAACCACCGGCGATATAGCCCAATTCGCGTTTCGCGTCAGTGAAATTTTAGAATCGATGAAAATTGGCAGAACGTCGCCGATGAAGGGACGAAGTGGATACGTGTTCCCAATCTATCGCCGAACAGTCGCTGGTTCCGGGGGCCAGAAGCTCGTGGACAAAACTAACAATCTAATTATTCATTCTGGAATAGTTGATTTTGTTATAAGGCTGCAAGAATACTCTAGATGGACCATCCCTCTTCGTAGTACAGCTTTTTAATGTATTTTCCAGTACGTCAACAATTTTCAGCTCACAACGGGATAAGAATATCATGTCTTTGGACCGCTGGTTCAACAAGAGTTAGCTAGAACGGAGAACTACTTGTACCACCAAGCGCAGTCGGAAGTCTATATCGTTGAGGTCGCCGTGCTAGCCGCAAATCACCCTGCAAGAGATGAGTGAACGAAGATGATTAAGAACAACCCACTTCTCCGAAGCGCCTTCCTAACTCGTATCCGTGGTCGAACAAAAGCCTTTAAGTTCGCCGAACGCAATTCTGTTGAACCCGTCATTCTTCCTCGTAACCGTCACATCACACAGCTGATCATTCCGATATTCACTCGCGTTTCAACCACTAAAACCATTCCACAATCATCAACAAAGTTCTACAACGCTATCGTATTCCTCGTTTGAAAACCACCTACCATGCGGTCCACATCTTCCACATTCTCGTCTGGCCGCTTTCAGCCGCCCGTTTACCTATATGGAGGTGGCCTATTTCGGCCCGATTCTGATTTCGGTTGGACTTCACTCGGAGAAATGGTGGGCGATTCTCGTCACTTGTCTAGCCACTCGCGGCATCCACCTGCAGATCGCTCATACACTGCGTAACGGCAATTCGAAGCGTCATAGCTACGACGGGAATACCGGCTGTCGTTTACAATGATCGCAGAACTAACTTCAAAGCTACAAGCAAGTGCCCAAGCAGGCGATCGAGCGGCTCGATCTCTGAAAACTGGCTAGCTAATTCACCGTAAGTCGCACCCAGTCGACCTTTTGTCCGCCGGGCTGGCCCCGCATGGGAGGAATATGGGAATGCCTGATCCGCAGCGTGAAGCTCGCAATCACTGACCACTATTCCCGTGGGCAACGACGAATCACCTGTGCTATCACCTAACCATTTTCTGTTTGGATCAGTAAACTGTCTGAGGTCGTGGGTTCCCTTCGATGACAGTCCGGTAGATAGAGGGATCTGTTGTACTCAAACACAGATCATGGCAGACTAATTCTGGAAACAGTGGATTCGTGACTATCTATCCACGATCACACGCAGAACCACGTGGTGTACTCTGGCAAAACCAATTGCCGTCGTCGTCCGGACCGGAACTGCTGGCCCAAATTGAATACTGGCGAGTGACGAGTGACGAGTGACGAGTGACGAGTGACGAGTGACGAGTGACGAGTGACGAGTGACGAGTGACGAGTGACGAGTGACGAGTGACGAGTGACGAGTGACGAGTGACGAGTGACGAGTGACTAGTGACGAGTGACGAGTGACGAGTGAAGAGTGACGAGTGACGAGTGACGAGTGACGAGTGACGAGTGACGAGTGACGAGTGACGAGTGACGAGTGACGAGTGACGAGTGACGAGTGACGAGTGACGAGTGACGAGTGACGAGTGACGAGTGACGAGTGACGAGTGACGAGTGACGAGTGACGAGTGACGAGTGACGAGTGACGAGTGACGAGTGACGAGTGACGAGTGACGAGTGACGAGTGACGAGTGACGAGTGACGAGTGACGAGTGACGAGTGACGAGTGACGAGTGACGAGTGACGAGTGACGAGTGACGAGTGACGAGTGACGAGTGACGAGTGACGAGTGACGAGTGACGAGTGACGAGTGACGAGTGACGAGTGACGAGTGACGAGTGACGAGTGACGAGTGACGAGTGACGAGTGACGAGTGACGAGTGACGAGTGACGAGTGACGAGTGACGAGTGACGAGTGACGAGTGACGAGTGACGAGTGACGAGTGACGAGTGACGAGTGACGAGTGACGAGTGACGAGTGACGAGTGACGAGTGACGAGTGACGAGTGACGAGTGACGAGTGACGAGTGACGAGTGACGAGTGACGAGTGACGAGTGACGAGTGACGAGTGACGAGTGACGAGTGACGAGTGACGAGTGACTAGTGACGAGTGACGAGTGAAGAGTGACGAGTGACGAGTGACGAGTGACGAGTGACGAGTGACGAGTGACGAGTGACGAGTGACGAGTGACGAGTGACGAGTGACGAGTGACGAGTGACGAGTGACGAGTGACGAGTGACGAGTGACGAGTGACGAGTGACGAGTGACGAGTGACGAGTGACGAGTGACGAGTGACGAGTGACGAGTGACGAGTGACGAGTGACGAGTGACGAGTGACGAGTGACGAGTGACGAGTGACGAGTGACGAGTGACGAGTGACGAGTGACGAGTGACGAGTGACGAGTGACGAGTGACGAGTGACGAGTGACGAGTGACGAGTGACGAGTGACGAGTGACGAGTGACGAGTGACGAGTGACGAGTGACGAGTGACGAGTGACGAGTGACGAGTGACGAGTGACGAGTGACGAGTGACGAGTGACGAGTGACGAGTGACGAGTGACGAGTGACGAGTGACGAGTGACGAGTGACGAGTGACGAGTGACGAGTGACGAGTGACGAGTGACGAGTGACGAGTGACGAGTGACGAGTGACGAGTGACGAGTGACGAGTGACGAGTGACGAGTGACGAGTGACGAGTGACGAGTGACGAGTGACGAGTGACGAGTGACGAGTGACGAGTGACGAGTGACGAGTGACGAGTGACGAGTGACGAGTGACGAGTGACGAGTGACGAGTGACGAGTGACGAGTGACGAGTGACGAGTGACGAGTGACGAGTGACGAGTGACGAGTGACGAGTGACGAGTGACGAGTGACGAGTGACGAGTGACGAGTGACGAGTGACGAGTGACGAGTGACGAGTGACGAGTGACGAGTGACGAGTGACGAGTGACGAGTGACGAGTGACGAGTGACGAGTGACGAGTGACGAGTGACGAGTGACGAGTGACGAGTGACGAGTGACGAGTGACGAGTGACGAGTGACGAGTGACGAGTGACGAGTGACGAGTGACGAGTGACGAGTGACGAGTGACGAGTGACGAGTGACGAGTGACGAGTGACGAGTGACGAGTGACGAGTGACGAGTGACGAGTGACGAGTGACGAGTGACGAGTGACGAGTGACGAGTGACGAGTGACGAGTGACGAGTGACGAGTGACGAGTGACGAGTGACGAGTGACGAGTGACGAGTGACGAGTGACGAGTGACGAGTGACGAGTGACGAGTGACGAGTGACGAGTGACGAGTGACGAGTGACGAGTGACGAGTGACGAGTGACGAGTGACGAGTGACGAGTGACGAGTGACGAGTGACGAGTGACGAGTGACGAGTGACGAGTGACGAGTGACGAGTGACGATTGACGAGTTACGAGTGACGAGTGACGAGTGACGGGTGACGAGTGACGAGTGACGAGTGACGAGTGACGAGTGACGAGTGACAAGTGACGAGTGACGAGTTACGAGTTACGAGTGACGAGTTACGAGTTACGAGTGACGAGTGACGAGTGACAGGTGACAGGTGACAGGTGACAGTGACGAGTGACGGGTGAAAAATAAAGAATGGAGAGTGAAACGTGAGGAGTAGAGTGCTTCACTGCTTTAGACGTTGCTCCCGTAAATGATCTTATAGAGCTGCCAAATTTTTCTGTGTGCTTGCCGTAAAACGGGGTATCTTTGATCACCGGGGTAAGTTTGATCAAATGAGACTTTTTTCAGTAACGTGCGAAAAGCTGATTCCCTCTAACAAAATCATCAAAACAAAATACAAACCATATTGTAAACATGTTCAGCATCTACCTGCAACGACTATTTCGTCATTTAATGTAACTTTTATGAACACAAATTCAAATTGAAAATGATACAACTTTCCTGCATCGTTTCAATCTGTTCAAACAATTCCTTATATATTAATGAAATCAACCAACTTCAATTGAACTGATCACTTTTTCAGAAACCGTAAATATTTCTGTCCAATAGTTTATTTAAAAAACCCGAGATTTTTATTGCTAACTATTTTATTTCGACTATTTTCCAGAAAAAGTTCGTTAAAGGCAATTTTGTTTTCTTACGAGACGACACATAAAATCGCCTGCAGATATGCAATTTGCACAACATTTGAAGCCTTATCTCTCAATTCGATACACATATTTTGCTGATCAAAGTTACCCCGAAAACAACGTATGAAAATTTACAACAAATTTATTTTATTTTTATAGTAAAACGAAATAAATTACCAAATAATTTGAGCGTTTTCAATCTATGGGTACCAGTACTTGTTTTTAAAACAGTTGCATTTTCCTGATTTGAAGAAATTTATTCGAAAAAATGTAGAAAAATTGATCAATGTTCCCCCGTTTTACGATACTTATATCTATTGACGATTCAACGGTGAACCTACACCTGGTGCAGAAAAATAGCATGAATAATCGGAGATCATTTTTTTTGTTTTTATTGCAAGTGTTATCAGTAAGTGCTAAGTGATTTCTTTTGATTAGTGAACTATTTTAGCAGAGGGTTTCAAAAATCAATGCGAAATTTCCGGTAACTTACCTTTTCAAAGCAAATTTAATGAAGGTTGTGAATGACGATAGACTAACATCCTCTAAATAAATAAATGATTGAGATCAAATTTATTTAAAACAACACCATATACTAAAATCCATCGTAAAGTTGGATTCTTTTTACAAATTACAACCGGTGTTTAAAACACAACGCGTAATCGCAATTAATTCTGATTTCAATTAGCTGCGGAGCTATTATTGGCTTATTTTCATGGTGATCAAATTAATGGTGAGCATAAATTTAATCCAGGGTATGGACCAGGACAATACATGTTGAATTTATATTTCCTGTCCAGAGGTAACACAGGCCAAATTAAAAGACTGAGAGACAGTTAAGCCGCGGGGCACATTTAAAGTTGAAGCGCTGCGATTGTTCATGATACGTAATGCAACGAGAGTTGCATTTTTATGTAAATGTAGCAGTCATCAGCTAGAAATTTGCGATTTAGTATTAGATTACGGTCAAGATAGAAACAAACGTCAAGTAGTGGTCTATTTAATACTTTACAAATATTTACAAGATTTCACACACTTTTTTCAACATTAGTTAAAGCAAGCACGGGTTGGCTCCACCGACAATCGGATGTACGGGACGCATTTCTAAAGTGTTCCACCCAACATAACGATTGTTTTTTAAATGAGGCTCTAGCTTCTGTCAAATTACGACATGGTTTGCGCGAAACTTGTTAAACACAAGTGAATATGAGGAACACAATAAGACATTGCTGATTTTTTTTAAATGGTTTCATTTCTTCACTTTCGAATTCGATTATATTTCAAAAGACACTTCAACTGTATTATCTTTGTTTTTAAATCATAAAAAAAAAATTAAAAAAACGATAAAGAACTCTTCCATTATTGTAAATTGAGTATTTAAGCGTAGTACGTTAACTTATGATTGCTGAATTGGTAGACGTCCTCACCCCATATTTTTACGAAAAAAATATTCAAACTACGAACTTCTTCAATGCGCTAAATCGGAGCTAGAGAAGGATACTTTTTTGGCCCTTGATGGTATATTTTCAAACGCAATTTCCGCAAGTTTCTTCTTTTTCCTTCATGTCTTAGTAGTTATTTCCGTCGGCTTATTTCCGCTACGAAGCCCAAGACCGACGCCAGAGAGGGGGACTCCACTCTCCTATCTGGATGATATCGTCCCACCACCAATTCATGGACCGGAGACCAACGGCTTTACTTCCCTTCCAAACTAAGGCATGACCACAGATTTTTTCCACCTCAGAAAAATCTCAGATTCTGACTGTGATTGAACCCAGACCAACTGGGGTGAGTGGCGGTCACGCTTACCACTCAATCACCGGCGCCGTCCTGTGCAAATTTAAAAGGTAAAATAGTTTTATAGTTGTCGTGACCACATCGCCTCGTTTGCTAGAGAAGGCAATCAATAGTTTGGCAGAAAAGGATTTTCGAATTCAGCTGACAAAACCTTAAAAGTGCTTTTTTCGTTATCCTATACAAAATTTTCATGAAAATTAAACAATATATTCGGAGCATTGTTTGAACGGTACTGATCAAAATTTTGCCAACGGAGTGCAAAAAAACTGGTTTTTTGTTTTCAAAGAATGTTGCTTTTTGAGATTTTCTCAGTTAAACTTGTCAATAAAGGGGTATTCAATTTGACCTTGACTGCCTCGCCCCGTCCTGATCAATAGAAAAAAATCCAGCGCTAATAAACAGCATCGCTGCTTATTACTAAGATACAAAATCGCAAACAAGCACTTCGCCATTAAAAGTTTATACCCTCTGGTTTATAACTTATGGTTCTATAATTCTTCTTTGTTCCTCTCCAACAAATCGATTGAGTTGGTCAATGAACAAAAAAACTTTCTTTTACAATCAACTGTTGCGGGACTTAGTGAAAGCTTTTGATATTCATGGCAAGCAAGGGGGGAGTTGATGCTTGCTCACATAGACTGCTTGCTCTTCGGGAAAGTACCTACTTTTCACGCCAAGCCAAAACAGAAGCTTTCGACGCGCGAAGAATGCAACCCGTAACAAAACTTTGTCCCGTTCCGTAAATAGAAAGTTAGCCGTCGAAGATTTCTTTGAGCGGAAAATAACTTTTCCAATCTGCATTATGGTTCGCTTTAGCTTGCCTGCCTGGCCTGGCTTATCGTCCCTTCGGAAAGTTTATCGCGGTTCGACTTTGGCCCCTTTCGCTGGAAAGTCATCCAACTTGTGCAATGGCTTTTGCCGAGCTCATTTGCTGGATTGATAGATGCACTTGCAGCGGAGTGAAGGGAGTACGATTGGCTTGTTAGTGTGATGAATTTGTCGGGGAAGGTATCTAAAAAAGTATTGTTTTTTGTGTGATGAGTTCGGCTTATCATGAAAGTAATCCGCGAAAGAAATGGGTTCATTTTTACTTAAAAACTCATTTTGCGTGAAAAAATGAAAAAGAAGGCCCAGTAATAATAAAATTTTATAACACCATTAGCATAGGAGTGCGCAGCCTTTTTCATTAGGAGGGGCTAACCATTCGTTTTAACTTAATCGTTAGCTCTTTTCTAGGCGATACTCCCACGACCGGTTCGCAGAGGAGTATTCGGGTCAAAAAAGCTGACCAAATGTATTAAAGCATCTTATTCTGCAAATAAAAATAGGTAATGAAGGGAATCCGGTGTAATAAGATGTGTGAAGTACTTTTTATGGAATTTTACAGTAATAATGTTAGTATGCATCTTTAAGTGTGGTTGTAACTATTTCTAAGAGTGCTGCGTTTCAAAAGCGTCATTGAAACATTTGCTTCATCGCGGCGGGCATGAATTAAATTTCGTTCTTCTTTCAAGTTTACCCGGGGATGTCAATATTTCTGAGCTCTAATGAAAAACCGTGCTTGAGCACCCCTGAAAACCAACAAATACATCCAGACTTCAACGCCCAAAGCTAAAACATAGATGCCCCCTGTTTCGTTAACATATGACAAGAGCATGCCGCCATCACGCAACGTTTATACTCACATTCCTCTAGCATTCAAAGACATTACCAAGCATAAGCTAATTCATCTAGCATACTTTCGGCGGGCATTATGGAGAAAGTAACAGAGAATATAGATAGATCATTTTGCTAGTAGGAAAAAATGACATTCGTTTAGTCATTATTGGCAGATATTGGCAACACTTCTAGCTGATAACAAGCTTGAACTAGAAGCAGGGAGTTTTCTTAAAAATATACTATAAGATCAAAGTGAATATTTTAATCACCTACGCCAAAGTAATGAATAGATCTGACTTGTTTTGCATAAAGTGAAATACTAGCTGAACTAGACCGAAAGGTGTCGAAAAATAGAAAAAAACTTCCTGTGACACGCCATTACTCATTGGCATTGTTGTGATCTATTCAGACAATTGCATCGTGATCCAATACACAGGCGCGGAATAAGAGATGCGATTGGATATTTTGGATGTGCTCAATCATCACTAACACTAAGTGACTTCCACCGATAGATAATCCCAAGTCGTATTTCCCTATTAGTTAATTCCTTTCCGCATCCATCCCATCCTGTCCCGAACCTAGTCCACCGATTATATACACTGTTCATCGCCCCAATCAATTTCATCGACCTTTGTTATCGAAGGCATTCTGTTCGTGAAATCCGTTGTTGCTGTTACTGATGTGGAGTGTTGTTATCTGGCTGCTGATTATACTACCGTATATAATGGATACTGGCGATAATTTTACCTGTAAGGTCTGTGATCGAACAGAAAAAACCTCGGATTATATGATTACTTGCGATTGCTGTTTCAACAGTTACCACATCAAATGTAAAAAGATCAATAAGGACACTCTAAGCAAACTATCCAGTGCACCATATTTCTGTTCTGTAAAGTGTGCCGAAATATTCAAGAGATTTACAACTTTCACGGCGAGCAGAAAACTTTGCGAGGATGACAAAGATTACATCTCATCTGTTATCAAGGATGCCTTGACTGAGAAACTGGACTCTGTGATTGGTGATATACGTAATTTGCAACTTGGGCACGACGAATTAGGCAAAGAACAGGAAAACCTAAAAGAACGTTGTTCACAACTCGAGAGGACAGTCCACGATTTGGAAGGTGAAGTTGAATTTCTACACAAAGAGCGACTAGCCAACAATATACTATTTTTTGGAGTACCATTATTTGCGAACCAGAACACAAGCGACGTCGTGCAAGCAATAATCAACCGCATGACATACGAACAACCACAGCTATTCACGAGAAACGATATACTTTCTGTTTTCCGATTTCCACAAAAAAACAAGGCAAAGGTCAGCCCACCAATCCGAGTGACATTCAAAAGTATTGACTGCAGGAACAAGTTTATGGATATCGCAAGGCAGCTGCATAACTTAAAATCAACAGACTTTGATGCTAACTGGACGATTAAAGGTTTGGCTACAGTTATACTCGTTCGAGAGGAGGCTACCAGACGATGTCACCAAATCTACAAGGAGCTGAAATCCAAGCAGAAAGATATGGGAGTACAGTATGTTTGGATTGGTCGTAGCAGTGTAGTTCTTATTAAAAGGGATGATAACTCGTCCATTATAAAAATCCGGAACTGGAACGATGCATTCAATGTGCGGAGTATGCTCATCAAAGAAAAAAGTAAACGGACGGCTTCGGAAATCAGTCCACAGCAGGATCAAACTCCTAAAAGATATTGTTCGTAGATCTCGGTTGGATTAGGTTCATAAATCAAAAATAGAAATGGATGCTAGAATTGTTAACTTAAACTTCACTGATATAGAACAGTTTAATTTAAATGTTACCCCACTTGCAAGAGCTAATGGAAAAAGGCTCAATATAATTCAACAAAATGTTCGCGGCCTAAATGATTTATCCAAATTTGATGATTTTGTTCTGTTTATTAATGAATTGAAAATAAGAATTGATATTATTGTTATTACTGAAACGTGGATTGCTAATGAAATTGAAATGTATTATAATATTCCTGGATATACTAAGATAAACTCGAGTAGGGTTGGCAGAAAAGGTGGCGGGCTAATGGTTTTTATAAAAGCTGCATATGGTTTTGCGCTTGTACAAACTGATAACGCAGAATTATGCTTTCAATATATTAACATACGCGTTAGGCTAACGAAATCGGAAAACTTATATGTATGTGCTGTATATCGTCCTCCTTCTTCCGATGTGAATGAATTCAAAGGTTTTTTGGAATCAGTTATGGAAAGTTATATCCATTCACCAACTGTAATACTGGGCGATATAAATATCCCAGCGAATAAAACTAATTCAATTGTGCTCGAATACAAAAATCTTGTCACTTCCTGTTCATTTCACTTAACTAATTCATTCCCCACAAGACCTGCTAGTGAAAACATCCTCGATCATGTGGTTTGCAATGTGGACAACTTTACTACTATTACCAACAGCACAATCTATAATGACATTAGTGATCATATTCCCGTTTTAACCCAAGTCGAGCTGAAAACGAAGACAAAACAAATTAAATTGGTGGGGGTGGCGTAGCGTAGTTGGTAAATCTATTGCCTTGTACGCAGCGCACCTGGGTTCGAGTCCCGACCCCGCACATAGGGTTAGAAATTTTTCATAAGAGATTTTTCTAACCCGAAGAGGCGAATGACCTTAAGGTTAAAACCTCTATAATCGAAATAAAAAAAAAAAATTAAATTGGTAAAACATATTCTAAATAATCATTCATTTCAGTCTGATTTTGCGCAGTTTCTGAGCAACATCCCGAATGAACTTAATCCTAATGATACCTTGCTTCAGATCATCGATAAATATAACGAACTAAGATTAAAACATACCAAATATATTGAAATTGAAGTAAAAATTAAAGATAAGGCTTGCCCATGGTTTAACTTCGATGTTTGGAAACTCATGCAAATAAAAAACAAATTACTCAGAAAACGAAAAATACACCCCACCGATATCCGTACAAGTGAACTCCTAAGACATGTTAACAAAAAATTACACAACGCAAAACAAATAGCTAAATCAAATTTCTATAGAACCTTATTTAGTGATGGAAATACAAAAAAAAATGTGGAACAATATCAATAAACTGCTAGGAAAGCAGAGACAGCACAAACAGAAATTTTCAATCACAGTGGATGGTAGCAGTACAGAAGATCCTTCGAAAATGGCAATACAATTCAATCACTATTTTACTACAGTCGGTTTGGAACTGGCTAATCGCCTGAATAGCAACAGAAACTTTAACAAATATAGAACAATAAGTAGAATTGAAAGATCCATTTTCCTTGAACCTGTAGAAGATGTGGAAATTAGAAACATTATCAACAAGCTGTTGCCCAACAAATGTCCAGGCCCTGAATAACTGTTTCGGATGTTAAAAAAAATAGAATTATTCTCTCAAATATTTTGTCCAGAGTTTTCAACGAAGCCATATCGGAAGGGGAGTTCCCAAATTGTTTAAAAACTTCACGGGTAATACCAATTTTTAAAGGTGGTAACCCTGAGGATATTGGCAATTACAGACCAATCGCCACAATCTCTATCTTTAGCAAAATTTTTGAAAAAATTTTAACCGAACGAATCATGTCATTTGTAAAAGCTAATAATATTTTATTTAGCAATCAGTTTGGTTTCAGAAAAGGTTCCAGCACAGAAACTGCTTGCATGGAGTCAATTGATGATATTCTTAGCGCATTCGATACGAAAAATATTGTAGGGACATTGTTCATCGATTTACGGAAAGCTTTCGACACGATAGACCATACTATTCTGAAAGCAAAACTAGAGTTATTAGGCATTCGGGGAATTCCAGGCAATCTAATTAACAGCTATTTAAGTGGTAGATCCCAATTTGTCGAAATACACAATGTTCGCAGTTCATTAAAACCAATTTCTATAGGAGTGCCACAGGGCAGCAGTTTGGGTCCCTTACTATTTCTACTGCATATAAACGATATGGGCAGACTTCCTCTTAAAGGAAAATTGAGATTGTTTGCTGATGATGCTGCTTGCTTCTATGTTGGTAAAGATGTATCATATATTGAAGTTCCTATGCAATCGGATGTAGTAATGTTGAACGATTACTTCAATCAAAACATGTTATCATTGAATGTAGCAAAAACTAAAACAATCGTCTTTAAATCCAGGAGAAGCCGTGTAAACACAACCTTGAGATTATCTCTAGGGCAGACTAATATAGAACAAGTTATGGAATACAAGTACTTAGGTCTGATTTTAGATGAAACATTGTCTTGGCGCTCCCATATAGATCATTTGGTCAAAAAATTATCACCTCTCTGCGGACTAATCCGCAAACTATCTCACTTTATTCCCTCAAAAATCCTGAAAAACATTTATTTTGCACACTTGCACTCCAGGTTGCAATACCTAGTGAGCGTATGGGGAGCTGCACCAAAAACTGCACTTCAAAAACTAAAATTTGTACAGAATAAATCATTACGTGCTGTTTACAAGCTACCGTATGATTTTCCTAAGATACGACTATACGAGGAAGTAGTAAAAAATATCTTACCCTTGCAAGCCTTACATGATTACAGGAAACTGACCTATATTTTTAAAATAACTGAAATAGAAGACACGCTTTCAAACCAACAACTTACCAGACAAAGTCATTCGCATCACACTAGACGCTCAAATCACTTTCAATTGCATATAATTAGAACAGAATACGTAAGAAAAAGGTTGACACACGATGGAATCATTATGTACAATAACTTGCCTACTGATATAAAAAACTCAACAAATAGGAATTCATTCACAAAAAAACTGAAACTTCACTTAAGCGGTAGCCTAGCGCGATATCTTTAAAAATAATTTATATAAGAACAGCATAAAAAAAAATCAGCTTTACTTTATCTGTTTAAATTATCATGCTAAAAATATATATAGAAACCATTTGCCAACCCTTCAAAGAACTTAAAGTTCATTGGGTTAGCTAGTAGGATTTAAAATCATTGTAATACCAGATGAAAAGACAAGTAGGTTTTGTGCCTGTGGGAAAAAGCGGCTAAAAAGTTGCACTCCCAGGGGCTTTTCCCTGCTTCAATAAAGACAAATACTACAAATCATTGACTTTAGAGGTCCAAACCGCTGTATTCATCGAATCCCCTTCAAGATGCCTGCGTTTGAATCCATTTTGATGGAACTCCATGGATCACAGTGGTTCTCAACGATCGATTTGTTTAGCACTTTCTTCCACGTCGAAGTAGATGAGTGTTCCTATCATCTCACATTTTTTTTCACTGGAGATGGAATTTATTGATAACGTCGACTCCTGTTTGGTCTCTGCAATGCACCAGATGTTTTTCAGGAGAAACTGCAAACTGCCGTTCTCGCCGAATGCGAAGGTACTGTTAACTACTTGGATGATATTTTAGTATCAGGCAAAAATAAGAGTGTACATGATAAAAACTTGGCAAAAGTTTTGGAATGTCCAAGAAACCATAACGTTAGGATTAACGAAGCACTTGGAGAACAGTCAGTGGCGTTCTTAGGATTTACAATTTCATCGGATGGATGGAAGGTCGAGGAGGACAAAGTAAATGCCATCAAAAATTTCAGAAGTCCAGAAACATTAGCCGAAGTAAAGAGTTTCTTGGGACTTATAAACTTTGTTCATTGGGCTGATAAAACTCGCAAGTTTCGATAGTTAGCTAAAGCCGATCGATTCTATTGGAATCATGGCCTAGAGGAAGAACTCGAATACTTGAAAAACGATGCATTGAAAACCATTACGACGTTGGGTTACTTCAATAGAGCGGATAGAACAGAACTCTTCGTGGACGCTTCTCCACACGGATTGGGTGCTGTGATGGTGCAGTTCAATAAATCAAGAATCATTGGTGCATGAAAAACTCCTACGGAACAAAAGTATCCCCAAACACAATGAGAAGCTCTGGATATGGTTTGGGGAGTCGAAAGATTTTCTATTTTGATGGGCGTTAATTTCGTAGTACGTAGAGTAGTAACGTAGAGTCAAATGAATTTATCGTTGGAGGTTTGCACAGAATTGGGAAAAGAGCTGTATCTCGAGCAGAAGCATGGGTGTTGAGGCTGCAGCCTTATCAATTCGATGTGAAGCGAGTAACAGAAGAAATTAATGTTGCGGACGTGCTTTCAAGATTTGTGGCTCAATCGAAAACAGCTAAATCATTCGATTATATGAATGAGAAGAATTTTCTTTATTTTTTGAATGCATTCATGCCCAAAAGGACGAAGACCTAAATGCAGTAAGATTGGCTGATGAAACCGGAGTTTGGCAGAGCGGTTTCAGTAAATTCGAATGTCATGCTGAAGAACGTCATGTGTTCGGAGATGATTTTCAAGAGCAATCGTATTATTCTACCAACAGCATTGCAGCAACGAGCGATTACTTCTGCTCATCAAGGCCATGTTGGAGCAGCCTCTACGAAACGAACTTATCTACGAATGTCCAACAAAATCCACCAATTCCATTATGTAGTAGAGAATTGCCACAAGGACCATGGGAGATTTTACAAATCGACTTTTCCACGGATAAGGAATTTGGTTATGGAGAATTTCTTGTGATAGTCGATACCTATTCTAGATACTTACACGTTATCGAAATGAAGTCCATGGATACTGATACTATGAATGATGCTCTTAGCAAAGTTTTTGCAATATGGGGTTATCCTCTTACTATACAAAGTGACAAGGGCCCACCGTTCCAGAGCGATAAGTTCGCAAAAACATGGAAATAAAAAGAAATTGCTGTTCGAAAATGAATTGCTCTAAGCCTGCAATCCAACGGGGCTGTAGAGCGGTACAACGAAGGAAGCAAAAAGGCACTAGCGGCTTCCAAACTAAACAACATTAATTGGAGGATGGCATTAGAAAAATAACAAGAGACGGCGCGAAAATAAATGTGCGAAGCGAATGCGGGGTATTGTATTCTCGAAATGTGGAGCAAGCTAAAAAATTATACGAAACTTTGAAAATGGTAACGACGAAAACCACTATCACACTTCATAGATAAAAGAAGCAACAACACTAAGGGCAAATGAAACTACAAAGGGTACTCCTAGTCAAGTGAACAGACCCAAGACACAACTAAAGATTCCGAAGAAATTTGATAACATGCATTTGTATAGTATTTTTGAATAGAGTAGGGTAGCACAGAACCAGAGCGTACATTGTGTGCGATGGTCATTAGGGAAGACTGGTCATATCTAATCGTATAAAACATTATCTGTGAAAATAAAAAGAAATTCCCCCTATACACATATAGGATTTTCGATTATTGTGCACCGGTGTGGTGGAGGGCACTGGTGTTGCACTTTCTAGCAGAACCACCCAGGTTTCTATGATGCCTATTGCCTCTGCCGTCAACATCTCCACCTCCTCAAGGGTCTCGCCCGTTATCGTTAGGACAACATCATCAGCAAAGCCGACAATCTCCACTCCCCTGGGCAGTTGCAGTGTTAACACTCCATTGTACATTATATTCCAGAGCGTTGGGCCGAGTATGGAGCCCTGAGGTACTTCCGCCGAGACCCTAATCGACCTCTGTCCCATGTTCGTTTCGTAGACCAGTACTTGGTTCTGGAAGTAACTTTTAAGCACCTTGCACAGATAGTCCGGAACCTGCATTCTGTACAGCGCTACGGCGATCGCCCCACAGATAGCACTGTTGTACGCGTTCTTCACGTCTATCGGTACCACGGCGGAGTAGCGATTACCCCTTCTCTTTTGCTTCAATGCTTTCTCCGTGTTCGCGATGACTGTGCGGGTGGCGTCCACTGTCGATATCCCTTTCCGGAACCCGAACTGCCTCTGCTATAGTCCGGCGTAGGTAGTCAGCCTGTTACCGAGAGTATCCAGCAGGCATATAGACCGATACGATGCTGGATCTCCTGGTGGTTTCCCTGGTTTTGGCAGCAACACCAACTTCTGGATCTTCCATCTATCTGAGAAATAGCCATCGTCCAGACATTTCTGTAGGACTATCCTGAACATGTCCGGAAATTCCAAAATCGCAGTATTCAGTGCCACGTTGGGGATACAATCCGGATCGGGAGCTTTCTTCGCTTTAGCCCTTTTGCCACTGGAATGCTTTGGAGCTCGTCGTTGGAAACTTGATTGTCACCTGTATTTCCACCGTCTGCATCAACGTACGGTGTAGGCGATCATGCGGTTGGGTCGTGCTTCAGAAAAAGGTCCTCCACGATAATTTTCAGCTTGCCGGCGCACATTTCGACTGGCGTCATTGGAGCCTTGATCCTGGCCTTAACGACACGGTAAGCATTACCCCAGGGATTAGGGTCTACTTCTCTGCACAGCTCATTGTAGCAGATAGACTTGCTTAGCACTATCTCGCGTTTAAAAGCGGCCCTGGCCGCCCGGAATATTACTTTACACTCTTCTCTGACTGCCTCAGATCTTGCTCTCTGGACGCGTCTTCTGGCTTTTAGGCAGGTAGTCCAGAGGATGCCTTTCGTCTTTCGTTCCACCAGTTCCACCAGTACACCGGACGCCGGTAGTTCCTCGGTTTCATTTTCCTCGGCATTGTTACATCGCATGCCCTAGCTACTGTTTCCGACAGCTCATCGGCACTCGGAATTGGAGTAACGCTGTCAGCACGAAGAGCTTCTACAACAAGGTCCTGTCGAAATCCTATATTTTCCATTTCCGCTCGCCAGTCCGCACTCTCGTACAATTTCGCCGACCAATGATGTAGTGGATCGTTAGGTGGTCACTATGTGTGTACTGCTCACTAACTCGCCAATTCATGTTACCCATCAGCGACACGCTGCAGAATGTTACGTCGATGATAGATTCCCGGCCGTCCTTACGGAATGTGCTCGCGGAACCTTCATTGTACAGCTTTACATCCAGCTTTGCCAGTGCTTCCAATAGACTGTAACCTCTTGTGTAGGTCAGCCTGCTACCTCACTCCATGCCCCAACTGTTAAAATCTCCTCCTATAACAACCGGCGTCCGTCTGACTAACGAGTCGGTTAATGCGTCCAACACCCGAGTTGTACTGCTCTGGTGTCCACCGTGGAGGAGCATAACAGCTACAGACGAATACGCCGTTGATCCTGGCGATCACGAAACCTGCGTGTCTGTTATCCACCACCTCCTGAACAGGGAAACCGCCCATCACTTGGATTGCCGCTATCCCTGCACTATCCACCATCCAGTTCCCGTTATCGGGAGGGACACGATACGGCTCTGCAATAATTGCAACGTCGCACTTTGTTTCTGTTGTTGACAGGCACAACAGTTGCTGTGCAATGTCACAATGATTAAGGTTAAGCTGGGTTATACCCATCATCATTGGCCTGCCTTCGCCTTTTTGTATTCTGAGCAAAAGAAGCCTCCCGTCATGTGGTCTTTACCGCCCTCATTTGTGCAGAGCAAGCACTTCGGTTGCTTCGTGTAGTCTCTAGCAATGTGTTCGTTCTTCCCATATTTTCTGCACAGATCAGATCTGTCCAGGCCTCTACAGTTTCTTGCCTGATGGCCGAAATCCAGGCACCTGAAACACCTATCCATTTGTTCAGTGGCTCTAGGGATCAATCATAACGAGCACACCGACCATCCGATTTTGATTTTACCGGTCGAGATAAGCTTTTTGGCTGCGGTTGGCGATAAGCGTTTCATTGCTGTCTGTGTGCCACTGTACGCATTCCTCAACCTGATTGATATTCCTAGTAACAAATGAAGTTTTATGGCACTCTTGAAATCCTTCTTAAAACTTAACATGTACTTGTAGTGTGCTATGAAACCAGAATTACTACTTGGGATCTGCTCTTTCTTCTGGTCGCATTGCTCTATTAGCGTGCTTCTCACATTGTCTTCCGTTGTGGTCTCGTTCAGATTCCTGCAGTCGACCACTGCTTCCTGAACTAAAGATCTCACATTGGCTTTTCCTCCCACCGCATCTTCTACGAGTTTTCGATAGGCCGAGTTTTGATCAATTGATCTCCTCTCACCCTCTTGGATCCTCTCTCACCCTTTTGAGGATCGCAGCGTACGTCACGTACAATACAATACAAGTACTAGTTACCCAAAAAACTTGTTGGCAACCTTAGAGCGGCGCACAGTGGCGGGTCTTCAAACAAAAGTCGGACAAAACCTCAAATGTTACCTAAATTGGATGAAAATCACAATTTAAGCTAATTTTGAGGTGCTTAGTTCATTTTGATGTCAAAAGTCGTAAAATATTAAATGCATTTTTCCATACAGTGTTATTGAACCTTTCATATAACTATGATTCCGTTTTCATGATAGATTTTCCGTTACTGTTCACCAATGTCAGCAATATCATAAAAAATGAAGAACACTACTTTAAATCCATTGTATAACGTGTTGGATTACTGTAGATTGTCTAACTATTTTACACAAACCACCATGCGCCTCCTTATCAGCAACAAAGCTTTAAAATCTCCTTAAAACTTTTTGCGCACCTAGGCGCAGAACGAGACCATGATATTCGAAAAGTAGAGGTTATTTCCCATAGAATGTATACTATGTTACCGTTCCGAAATGTTTCCGAAATTTGTACAGAATACATTAGTGAAAAAAGTATTTTTGATCTGACCACCTCAAACAATGACCGTTCATAAACCACGTGGACCGAAATTTGAGAATTTTTAACCCCCCTTTCCCCCCTAGTAGACCTTAGTAGACTTTTACCAACCCCTCCCCCCCCAAGCCAAAAGTCTACGTAGACTTCTAATTTTTTTTTATTCGCAGGAAGTGTGAATTTAGCAAGAAGCACATTATAATGTTCAATTAAAAATTAGCGTTCAGATTTATTTCAAGCTTTTTAAATGTTAAAGAAAGGTTTTTCACATTGGTTTTTTGTCTATGATTGATCAAATCAATTAATACCGATTCAAGGTACTTTCCAACGTTTGTGTAGCGAAATACTTCTTTTCAAGGTTAGTCACTCCAATATATGCAAAAAGATATATTCACAGACCTACCAGAAATGACACTCGAGATCACTAAAGTGTTGCAAAAATTTAATGACCTTTGCAAATGTTAGATTACCATTCTCATAGCTTTCCGTGCTCACCGCAAGAGGCGCGCGACCGTATGACATAATAGACAAAAATACCCAAAAACATACCATTAAACGTCCGCGTTTTGTTATTGTCCTTATTGTGCCAAATGAACTATGTTAGGAACAAACAAAAATGAACTGGTGCTCTACAATTGATTGTAGTAACCATTCGTCTTGAAATCAAAACTTTAAGGTGCTTTCTGTATGAACAAAACGAGGGTAAACTGCAATGTATGCAGGAAACAGTGGCCATCAAAATGCACCGCAAAGACGATGATTTTGGAAGAGTTCGCAATTAATTCCGCAAGTTTTACTGCTGGCCAACAAATGAGAGTCGATTAGGAAGTTATTTGACACATTGTTAAGAGTTAAAACTAATCCAGTTGAAAATAAAATAATGAAAATCAAATGGCATTGTGTAGAAATATTCTCTTCAATTTAAATTTAGTTAAACAAGCACTTGCCACAATCTTCAGCACAACTTGTGGGGTCCACATTACAACACGGATCAAATTGTCCTCATCACTTTCTTTCTTTACGATAATCCTTTCTAGGCAACATGACCTACCCATTGCTCAGTTTCCTCATATAGTGGAGTTGCCCGTAAAGAAGCCTCTACCTTTCCTAGAATTCATTCATTTCGGAATACAAATTTAAAGGACTAATCGGACTTCCGTTTAATTGATGTTTGTTGTTAGGTGCTTTTGCCCATAATAGCTGCTTACGCACACCAATGTACCTTCATGTCAAATGGACAGATGTGTCAAACAGATAATATAGTTCAAAGAATCGGCACGAGGCGGCGATAGTGTGCCAAGCGAATTTAAATTTGAAATGATGATCACGTTTTATTCAGTGAACTGTCTGGTAGGTCTGTGATATATTGCTATAACTAGCTTAAATTTTGGCTGAACTGCGACCTACACCAACAATGCAGAATTGCTAAACAGTTTTTGAGCGATAAGTAATTTGACGTAATTTTTTGAAGTTTTTTCCGTAAATACGCATCAATTATAGTAAATAATGGACTCAGAGGGGAAGAAAAACAATTTGGAAGTTAATGATAATAGTTTTTAGTAGATACACTCACGTTAAACATAATAAATCTTCGAAAATGTGTATATTGTGCTTCTAGGTTAGGGTTCACAACCGCCCGAGTTAAGAATATTTAAACACCAATCAAAGCATAACCAGTATATATTCACTTTTGGCAAGAATTAGCTCTCATTTCGAATGTACACAACTTTGTACGAAGTGGTTTTATAGGTTTCAGAAAGAAAAATTTAAAAATATGCTATATTATCCCTGTTTTGCATAATAAATCTATTACCATCTTGAAGGAAATTAGTTTTCTTCCACTTCACTTCCATTTTTTTATACAACTAAGGCCAATTTTCGTAACAATGCAAAAATTACGTAAACTTTTAAAGATTTGCTACTGATCTGACAGTTTATTCGCAAAACATCCACCCCAAGCATGTAGCGCCTTCTACATATATTTTCTGCGTAAAGATGCCAACTATCGAAAAGTATCAAAGTTTAACTCCGAATATTTTCGAAGATAAATATAGTAGAACCGGTTTGCACGGAGTTGCATAGGGTCAAGACGTAAAATTTAACGGGTGTTTAAAGATTTTGAAATCAGTGTAAATGATTGCAAGAGAAACTGATTAACTCGAGTAAACACTTTGTTGTAGAAGTTTAACTACACTACTGCTTTAACCATCGAAATTAATAAATAAAAAATAAAAAAATTAATCTACTTGTTAAAAATCGGGTGTTTTGTTGTTACAATGCTTAACTTTGACCATTTTTTAACTTTTTATGGTTCATGGATTTAATGGTCCATGTATGTCTGCTAAGGGACCATTCATAAATTACGTAACGCTTTTAGGGGGGGGGGGGTACAACAAGTTGTAACATAGGGGGCAGGGGGTGTTAACTAGATCGTTACGTAACATGTTTTCATCGAAGAAAAAAAAATTCTTGGAATTTGTTACGTAACAGGGGAGGGGGATGGAAAAATTTGTGACAATTTGTTACATAGAGGGAGGGGGAGTCAATTTTGGGCAATTTTTGCGTTTCGTAATTTATGAATGGTCCCTAACTAGTGGTATCTCAGATGATTTCACAGTCAAAATCTTCCGTCGAGAGGAATTTTGGGCGATCGTCTTTAGAACTGTCAATTTGTATTATTCCTAGATCAAAACTATATCAAAATATACGCAAGAAACAACAACGTGTGAAGCTGTCCAAAAAAATCGCTTAACGAGTAGTTACCTCAATAGTGTACTAGCTTTGAAGTTTCTGCATAAATACCGAATAGACCGATATTTTGAATACAACTATCTTTAAATCCCATTCATAATTAGTAATACGAGAATAACAAAAAAGAAAAGTCTACGTAGACTTTTTCAAACACCCCCCCTCCCCCCTCGTAGACTATTGCCATACCCCCCCCTCCCGTCCCCCCCCATGAGTCTACGTGGTTTATGAACGGCTCCTATTTAAACTAAAAAATCATAGTTCCAAGCAAATTCACCAAATGTATTTTATTCACTAACCAACTTCTTTCGTTCCTCTACACAATGAGACTAGTTGTGCTAAAATCGGACCAATATCAAAAGAGCAACATGCATATCAAGTGAACAGTGGTGGTTTCGGAAATGAAAATCATTAAAAAATCTGGACTTTGCTACGTTTAAACTCATGTTAAAAATCTTGTTTTTATCCAATGACTATACATCATTCAATACATGAGAAATTTGGGAAAAATATAAAATATCAATATTTCAAAAATAAATTTTTGAGTTTTTGGCCAGCCTCCAGCCACTGTGCGCCGTCGTTTGCTTTGACGACTACAGCGTCTCCCCTATGCTTTTGATAGCGTGGCCGAAGGTCTTCTTTCTGCTTTTTCTTCTTTTCCTCATTTTCTTTCTGCTTCTCCTCCTCTCTTCTGACGTCCTATGTGTGTATGTGCGTGATTGTATGTGTTTATGTGACCAACAAATGCACATCGGTTACTCGGTGATGGCTCAATCGATTTCCTGAAACTTAGTCTCAAATGAAAGGTTCCCATAGGTTGCTATTGAATTTCATTCTATTCCGACTTCCGGTTCTGGAGTTACGGGTTGAAGAGTGCGATAACGCATGAAATTCCCATATGAATCGGTATCAGCATGTTATCTAAAAGATGTAAAACTTCATCAAATGTGCTCTAAATCACTTAGATTTATAGTCTATGCCACTTCAAACCCACATTGAACACTTTGGACACCTTCGGTGCAACTGGAAGCTTCGGGAAAGTGTCTATGCTTCTGAATTGAATTCACGTCTGCTTCATAGAAATGTCGATTTTCTCAAATTTAAAGCTACAACATCTCTATTGGCTGCTATTAAATTCCGTTGGTTCAGGTTCCTGTGTTTCGGGTCACATAGGAAATTCCCATATAAGCCGGTAAAATCATTATATATAAATGTTGCAAAACTAATTTAAATGAGTTCAAAATTTCTTGAAATTGTTGGAACAGATTACCAATTCAAAGCCTTTTTGACAACACTAAGAACCATTAAGGATTCCGGTAGATCCGAGGAAATAATCAATTTCCGAAATTAGATCACACCTGTTCCTCATATATTACTGACTCGATTCTCTCAATTTAAGTCTTAAATGAAAGGTATAGTATTCACATTGGCTGCTACGGAAATCAATTTGAACGAAAATTGGTTCCAGAGTTACGAGTAAAAGAATCCATTTTGCCTTTCTCCAATAGAAAGGCTATAAAATAGGGTGTCCCAAAATAACATCATATTAAAAAAGTCATCTGGCTCACTTTTTAAATGAAAGGTTAGGGTATTATCTATCTTCTTCGGCGTGGATTTGCTATAACGCTCTCTACTGGTGGCGAATTTTAATTCCATGAAAAATCGGCCGATTATGGGTAAAATTTCAAATTTATATCTGTTGAAGTGCTCTTTAACTGTCTTAGATTTTTTCAGCATTTTTTACTTTTCTAGAGATCCAAATGGAGAAGTTTGGAGAGTTAGGTTGTACAATTCTTGGATTATAAGAGCGGACGAACCATTAAAACATTGTAAAAGGTGCAGTATTTGATGTTTTTCATTAGCTTTTCTTCAAAACTTGGCCCCCTAAATTTTTTTAAAAGTATAGGAATCACTCCAATTGATTAAACCGAATATAGGGACGTAATTTTGTTGAAAAAAGTGTATAGCTACGGCTAAGGGGGTATGTGTTATTTAAACTTTCGTTATACAACCTTTGACATTTTTAGCAATTTATCAAAAATAATGCTGCTTCGAAAAATATAACAATGCAACTGTGCGTAGACCACATTTTGTTTTTACAACAAAATCAAAAAAAGGCTCATTTGCGACTAAGTTTGTGAAACCGACACATTCTCACATACACATACATATACATCCACACAAAGAAATTTTACGCTTTCGACTGAGTCGAATGGTGTATCACATTCGGGCCTCGGTTGGAAAGTTGTTTTTTGGAGCAATTCCATAACCTTTACGTGAAAGGCAAAAAGAATACATTTCGTTATCAGTAGGGGTTGTTTGAAGTAACACACGAATATATTCGTAGTACATACGAACATCGATCGTAAAAAAACGCAAGGAACTTTGTTATATCTACGAAAATTCACGGTAATTGCACAGGTCCAAAAAGGAATAAATTGAGTGGAAGATCAACTTTAGTATATTTACGTACATTATTCGTATATATTACGAACGATTTCGTATCATAGAACGAATTTTTTCGCGTATTTTATTAACCAATTTGCACGATTTATGAAACAGATTCGAAATTATTTCGTTAACGTTGTGTTGTGCTATTGACGAGAAGCTCCTAATTTACACAAAAAATTCATCTGGTTTCAAACGAATAATTCGTATATTTTCCAAATATTCCCATTAAATTTGAATCAGTACAAGCTAGATGATGTGTTAATGATCCATTCGTTCTCATGGAAGGAATGCAGAAGCGAAATGTTGACTTTCATGTAAATGGGTTTTCATGAAGGTGATGCTATCGATTGGAAGAATCATGGTTAACAATGGTAGCAGCACGAAGGGGTCTTCGCAATGAAAATCACTAATTACGCGCGTCTTCGATAAAAAAAATTGACGCGCTTAAAGCTTATAAATTAACTCTACATGACGCCCCCATTGAAAACCCGTGGGAACTTAAAATTGTTCCAATGTTAGTACAACACTGCTAGTATGACCTAGAATCATGCCATTTATAATCGAAACCCTGCCATCCGTCACCACCATCAATCCAATCACGCTGCGCTTTGGCAGGTAGGAAAAAATCAGCGACCGTTAGAATGGAATGTTGTTTTAACCTTTTCTCGCCCATGTTGTTAATTGAACAACGACGTTTAGAGCTAGCTGAACTACTGATTTATATAAGTTTTTTTCTACAAACACTCTTCAAAATCTTTCACTTTCCAACAGTAATTGAATGAAATTGTAGAGCTTTTAATGTTACTACGTTTACTCTAAAAAAAATTGCGTGTGCAGTGGTGGTTTGACACAAAACATGTTAGATTACGCCATTAAAACATTCTAATTATTTTGAATATATGGTAGAAGAATAGCTTCGAGGACAGCACCGATTTTGATCACAACAAGTTTCATGTCAAATTTCCTACTTTTTGGGCTCTGCGGTGAAAAACGTTTGGTACGACATCTCTTATAAAAGATTTTAGAATCCATTGAATTCCAACGCAAAACTTGTGTGAATTACAGTTATTTCAATCAATGGTAAGATTTATGTTGCCCTCGACCCCAAGTTTGCGTGGCGATTTAATTTTGAAATCCTATTTTCCATACGAAAAAGCTGTATATGAAAGGGATAAGGTTAGGTTTTTTGCCATTGAACTCGTGTCATGCTTGGTCAGTTTCGGTGCTACCAGGCCGAGTCCTCCCAAACTAAAGGTTAGCCGAACGAGGACAACTCACTGTCAGTTCAAATTAATTGCCCCCAGTTTTCCATCCATCACGTAATTTTGCACCACCGATGATGGATGTGGCAAAATGTATAAAATTTTATAGCTTTCAATTTTTTTAGGATACCCAAACCCACTAGATTGCGCTAATCTGATCATGCTGTTACACCAAAGTTGGTACCTTTTGAAGAGCCCACCTTTTTTTTTTTTTAAATCGATGAATATAAGTTGTAACGCTGTTTTGCTGTAGCTAACCTTGGAAACAACGACCTATACAATGTAGGACAAGCACCGATAAATCGATGGATCCCACCCTCAAGCTATCGGAAAAAAAATCTCCGGTTAACGTTAAACTTTGACAACGATGAAGGAAGTAATTCGTTCCACTGATATGGTGAAATCAATCTTCTGCTCCTCCTCCCCTTCGTCCGCCGGATCTCGAGCTATCGAGTGGGTCGCTTTACAATGTCAAACAGCGCAGGATATTGGAAGTTTTGTCGAACGTCTCAAGCAATCAAGCAGTAACAGGAATGATTTACTGAAAATTCCATCGGTTGGTCAGTTTTCGTCGTTTATTTTCTACCCCTCCATCCCAGCAGAGGTCAATTCGCTGCTTGAGTAGGTGATTTGATGAAAAAGTTTTTCAATTCACTTTAGATTGCATTAAGTTCGCATCGTTGTACATCGAGTCCAATATGTGTCGGATAAATGGGAAAAGCACGTGTCTTGCTACTTGTAGCTATTATGGTATAGTAAAACGAGGTATTTTTAACCATATTTGACTTGTTTCACCTGCACCTAAAATTTGACGGGTGATATTCTGTTACTCTAGAAGCAATTTATTTACCACTATATCACGTTTAAGAGCAGCCCTATGTCCCGCGTTTTCTGGCTGTCAGTATGATACATTTCATATATTTATCACTGTGATTATTCATTAGTTTGCAACTCATGCGAAGTAGGCACCCAACTAAAGCTGGGATGAAAACAGTCCTTAGTCCTGCCTGAAAAAAATCTCGAATGAACTGGATAAATTATAAAAAATCAAAAACGAACGAAATGAAAAAATAAAGCAAAAAATGCAATAAAAAGTTTTCAAATTCGTAAAATGAATAGAATGACTAATATAAAGCAAAATTATAAAATACATAAATCAAATTAGATTAGCTCATCAAATGAAAAATTAGGCAATATTTTAAAATAGTTATAAGACTAATGGAATAAATTGAATTGACTCAAATTCATAAAAACAATGGAATGATTAATATACGTCAAATTAATAAAATACACAAACCAAATTAGAGAAGCTCAATAAATGTAAAGTTAGGTAATATTTAGAAGTAGTGATAAAATAATAGAATTTGTAGTAAATTAAATTGACTCATGACTGATCATGAATTGAACAAAGTTTAAAAAATGAACCAAATGATTGAAATGAATTAAATAATTCAAATGAATAATGAAATAAATATAATACATAAAATAAATAAAATAAATAAAAAAAAATAAAAAAATAAAATAAATAAAATAATTAAAATAAATAAAATAACGAAAATAAAGAAAAATTAGGAGATCCCGGATCTATTCGGACCTACCTATAAAATTACCGTTTTAGGTAGGCGTAAAAGAAAAATTCTCGCTTAAAGGACCTAATTGTTAGTTTGAAACCCCCTACCGTTGGTTGATGGGTTTGGCGGTATTGCAAACATCATCAAGCACATTTCGTGCTGCAGTGCTAAATGACCTCTGACATAAAATTGCTTCAAGATGGTTATTGAATTACACCTCAATAGTGGTGCATCGAGAAGACTGGGAGTCGAGTTGACGTCGGTTTACTTCGGGCCGTGTTTCCAGACATTGTTCCACAGCTTAATGACAGTGTTGGCGGACACGGCTCTTAGTGAGGGTCATTGGTCAATATAAAAGTAGAAGCCTATTGGTGGTTGGGTTGTGATAATTATGATTTAGTTCTAGTGTAAAATTGTTATTTGCTTGTAGTATGTCCATCTGAGTATGTGTTCCTCTGAGTATTTGTAATAGCTGGGTTAACGAATGGATGCAGAGCTGGCTTATATGATAGAATAGTCGTTAATCCTTCCAAGAATATGTCGGTCACTTTTTCCGGTGTTCAGTTCGATTCATTCTGGAAGATCGGATTGGATAGATTAAGGTACGATTAATTTACCGACGTAGGTAAAGCAACCATTCCCGGGCAGCACAGCATGATAAAATTCTAACAATTGTCGTTAATGGTAAATAAGTAGGGAAAGTTACAGAAAAGGTTATGGGCCTTTTGAAAACCCTATTTCTATTGAATGAGAACCGGAAATTACCTATGAAAAAGTCGCTATAAAACAAAATATTTGTGTTGATAAAACAAAATTTAAAATATCTCGAGAACTACTAGATTAACTAAGTAGTGATTAAGTAAATTTTTGTTATAAGCATTTTGATTTAAAATGGCGCTTAGAATCATATTCTAAATGAAAATTATATTTTTTACTGCAAGTAGTATGAGTTATAAAAATATGTCAACAATTGTTTTTAGGACAACTTTTTAATTGAAAGCTTCTCCATGATCCAAATACATTGAAAAACTTTGTTTTACATCTTTAAAACGATAAACATTAGATTATTGACATTTTGTTAAGGAGTAACGCGAATAACTTTTAAAATGGGTATAATTACACAATTAATTGTTTGTGTTGGAGCAAAATTACAAATATCTCGACAACTATCGCATTTTGGAAGATTTCTGTTAAATGCATTTTGATTTAACAAGATAAATAGAATTATATTCTATAATAAAATTATGGTTTTGTATGCCAATTAGCATAAACTTTGAAAACATGTAGAAAGTTATTCTTAGAAAAAAAATTTACCGATAAGTTCTCCACCATTAACACATTCAAAATGTTTCTTTTCGTTTTAGGTACTGGTTGATAGAAGATAAAAAAATTAAAAATGGTGTTTTGTGAAACTAGAATTTTTTACAAAAAAAAATCGTTTTTTAAAAAAATGGCACAACATTTTTTCAGTGTATATTTTTTATACAGAAGTATGTAACTGTAACTCGTTCTCAGATAGTTTTGCTGTTTTAAATACAGTAATCGAACAAAAAATTGAAATTAATGCACGCAGAAACGTCTACGCCCTTTTAAAACATTGCACTTGTATATTCCAAATGGCAGAAAAAATCAAAGATTCATAAACCGAACACAACTGTAAAGTTTCGTTCGAATCGATGATATTTTCGCGGTCCGACAGTTTCTCATGGAATCCCTTATATTTTCCTTTCTTATTCTTCATACAGACTGATGAATCAGAATATATTGGCACAAATGGCACGTTCCCCGTACATAGTCGAGGATTTGTGCCTTGCCGTGTGTTTTCATCATTTCCTGAGCGGAAGGAAAGGACAAGGACGTGTGGGGAAGTAGAATTGGAAGGGTGGGAAAAATAACAGCACAAAACAAAAATAAACAACAGGTAAGTTAAACTCACAAGTAGTTCAACTTGCCTGCGAATATGTTGCCATGTGATAATTGAGTTTGCAGTGACCGGTTAAAGCCCCGGTCAGCATGCCGCAGTGGAGCTTCGAATAATGTAAGAGATTTTTCGAAACCACTGGGCATGGTTGTTCTAGAAACGCCTTTGTTTGGCGACAGGTTTGTAGATTTCTCCAATAATTGCGGTGCTCGGACGAAGCCCAGGACCGTATTTTTTCCCTTATCCAACTTGTCGAAATTGGCAGCGCGGGCTCAGGACCAACGAAGTCAATCGCTGAACCTGCCCTGGCCAATTCGTCAGCCCATTCATTTCCAGTAATACCGCAATGTCCGGGCACCCAGACAAGGTAGATAGTGTTGACAATGCTTAGTTCTTCGATTTGGGTTCGGCACGCGATCACTAGCTTGGACCGGGATTTGTCTGAGCTAAGGGCCTTGATTGCAGCCTGACTATCGGAGCAGAAGTTTATAACTCTGCCGGACAAACTCAGTTGAAGGGCCGATTGCACCCCGCACATAATCGCAAAGATTTCTGCTTGGAATACAGTACAGTATCTACCTAGTGAGTGAGATTGTTCCAATCTCATTTCACGACAGTAGAAACCAGCACCGGCACGTCCCTCCATCAGAGAACCATCAGTGTAACAGACTACTTGCGTTTGTTGTTGTCTTTCCATAAAGCTAGACAACCACTCCTCTCGAGAGGGAATCTTCACATGGAATGTCCTGTAAGGAAAACTACAAGTGAGTGTAATATCGCTGGGAGCAAGAATATCTTCACCCCATGTAACCATTTGTGACCACAATCGTGTATGACTGGTAGCAAGATCAACATGATTACTGTTCCAAAGCCCAGTATCCTGCAGTCTGTATGCACATGATAGTGCTTCTTGTTTTAAGTGTATGTGTAATGGTTTGATATTTAATAGTGCCTCAAGAGCAGCAGTCGAAGTCGTGGTGAAAGCACCAGTCAACGCCATGAGCGCCATTCTTTGCAGATGGTTTAGCTTTGACTGAACTGTCACCACCTCTCCCCTCTGCCACCACACAAGGCATCCGTATGACAGTATTGGACGTACAATTGTCGTGTAAATCCAATAGATGTATTTAGGTTTGAGACCCCAGGTCTTTCCAAAAGTTCGTCTGCACTGCCCGAACACCATGCACGCTTTCTTGACTCTGAACTCAATGTGAGCAGACCAATTCAGTTTAGAATCCAATATGACTCCAACTTATTTGACTTGATCTGCACACAGTAGCTCAGAATCAAAGAACTGCAAGGGACGAACCCCGGTTGTTATTCGCTTCTTCATGAAAAGAACCATTGAAGTTTTGCTTGGGTTAACTGATAGTTTAACTTGTCGACACCACTGTTCGACAGCTCTTAATGCCTGTTGCATTAAGTCAAAGATTGTTCCGATGCAAAATCCAGTAATTAGTATTTGGTAATCGTCAGCAAACCCGTAGGTTGGAAATCCAAGCTCATTGAGTTTCTTCAACAAGCCGTCAGCTACTAAGTTCCATAACAAAGGTGACAGAACGCCGCCCTGAGGACAACCGCAAATACTCAACTTCCGTATCTCAGCCCGTTGCAGTGACGAGCAAAGTATGCGGTTACTAAGCATTGCGTTTATCCAACCCGAGATACATGCAGGTATCCCATGACCGCGCGTCGCTTTCAGAATAGACTGGAAGGACACATTTTCAAAAGCACCCTCAATATCTAGGAATACACCCAAGCTAGATTGCTTGAGCGAGAAGGCTTTCTCAATGTTGTAAACAACATCGTGAAGCAGAGTGATCGTGGATTTCCCACACTGATATGCATGTTGCATTTTGTGCAGTGGATATTCAACAAAACTAACGTTCCTGATGTGATGATCGATTATCCGTTCCATAGCTTTCAGAAGATAAGAACTTAAGCTAATAGGCCTAAAACTCTTGGCTTCTTCATAGCTTGAGCGCCCCCCTTTGGGAATAAATCTAACAGTTATTTCTCGCCATGCTTTCGGGATATACCCGGTAGCAAGACTGGAAAGCAAAATCTTTTTCAAGACATGTTTAAGAATATCAAATCCCTTCTGCAGTAGCACGGGAAGTATTCCATCTTTTCCGGGTGATTTGTATGGAGCAAAGCTGTCAACTGCCCACTTGATCGATTCAGTGGAAACCAATGTGCGTGCTAACGCCCAAGAGTCCGAATCACCAGAATGAGATCTGTGAACATTGTTCAACTCCGGATCGATACAACCTGGAAAGTGTGTGTCGAAGAGACAATTAAGAACATCTTTTTCGTCCGTCACATAAACACCATCTCTGGTTTTTAAGGAGTTCATCTGAAAATCATTCGATTTGGAGAGAATTTTATTTAATCTGCTAGCCTCGTTCAGACTAGAGACATTAGTGCATAGGCTTTGCCAGCCAGCCCGTTCTGCAGATCTAAGACATTTCTTATATGCACTACGAGCTGACCTGAAAGCCCTGGAGTCATCACGCTGACGCCGGTTCCAAGCTCTTCTCGTAACTTTCTTCATTCTTTCAAGCTCAGCCCTCCACCAAGGGGTTCCCCTAGTCGATTTAATAGTACGAAGTGGACAAGCTTCTTCGTAGGATGCTAATATGAATGAGTTTGTCGTATCCACGACGTCATCTAAGTCGTCTAGTTGACTAATTGTTGGAAAATATCCATGAAATTTAGTCGTCAAGTTTTCCAAAAAGAGGTCCCAGTTTGTAGATTTAGGATTACGATATGTCACCACATTGAAGGGGACATCGAAATGATCGAAAAATATATATTTATGATCGGATAGAGACGGTTCAGTTTCATTTGGAACCTGCCAATTTCCCAGCTCATGCAAAATTCTATCAGAGCAAAGTGTTATGTCTAACACCTCCTCCCTCCCAGACCTCGCAAAAGTTGGTCGGTTTCCCACATTCAGAATATGGAGATTTGTACTACTTATGTACTCCATCAGTTCAGAGCCTCTCAGATTGATGTCCGAGCTGCCCCAAATGATGTGATGAGCATTCGCATCACTGCCGATAATGAGCGGAAGCCCATTTCTGCTACAATATGATACAACGCTTTTGAAATCATCAGAAGGAAATGATTCGTTATGCGGTAGGAATGCTGAACAATATATATATATATATATATTTTTGTCTACGTTTCCGACAGTCAATGTAACTGTGACAACACAGATATCGCGAGTTGTGAGCTCCGATATGAGACACGCGTCAATAGCCTTATTTGCAAGAATGCAAGCACGAGGCATTTCACGTGGGTTAGTCATGCCTGTCTTGTTGTAAGCAATGAAGGCAGTGTTAAGTAACTTTCCAAAATAGAAGTTTCCTTTATGGAAATACGGTTCTTGAACCAATGCTATGGAAGCTTTACCTTCCTGCATGAGTCGAGATAAATTCATAGTTGCTGTACGTTTATGTTGGAGATTGATTTGTGCTATTCTAACCATTGTTGATTAGAGAACTGTACATTTCATCTCCAACACAAATTGCACAACAACTAGAGGACACCAAGCGAGTTGGGATGTTAACGCATATAGCGAGCCATATCAGGTTTAAATGGGACATGATCATTTAATTCCCACGATTTGCGAAGAAAATAATGGTCCACTGTGTCAGAGATTCGCATAACACAGTAAGGGCAAAACCCAAAATGCTCCGTGCGCGACTGGCATATTTTAGACCCTCCAGTCATTAAGTCCTCGGCACGGAACTACACCTTGACTTAGGGTCTCCTACTTTCAGTCGCCTCCTACGACATGGGAGCAGGACTCCTGTGGCTCAATTCTAGGCCAGATACCACACGGCCTCTGGGCAGGTTCATCTGTACACATCGAAATTTGATAATCGAAACTCAACAAAACTTCACCGAACTACCATCAGCCGAGAGTCTCAGCAAACCCCCAGCCAACAAAAATTCGGCAAAATTAAGTGGATCATCGGTGAAAAAAACGGTGTGTAGAGTGAACGTTCCGCTGCGTAATGCAGCATACTGGGGAGTTCGCCCAACTCTTCCCAGGCTCCGTTCGCCATTGAGAATGTTTTAAACCCCCTCAACAATTTTACCCATAGCACGGGTCGCATGACACTATGGAATTGGGGTTCCCTGTTTGGTAGATTTTTACCACTGAAACAGGTAGTCCGTAGTGTAATTCTTAGCCGGTTGAAGCAACCACTACCGACACTACACGGCTTATCTAGGCTGTTCGGTGAAAGAAGCTGACATTGAAGAACAGCTTCCATATTTAGATGGGCGAACAGCCGCAGAAGGAAGGAAGGATAACGGGAGGAGAGGGATTTGGGATTTGGGCAAGATTCATAAACCGAACACAACTGCAAAGTTTCGTTCGAATCGATGATATTTTCGCGGTCCGACAGTTTCTCATGGAATCCCTTATATTTTCCTTTCTTATTCTTCATACCGACTGATGAAGAATAAGAAAGGAAAATATAAGGGATTTCATGAGAAACTGTCGGACCGCGAAAATAACATCGATTCGAACGAAACTTTGCAGTTGTGTTCGGTTTATGAATCTTTGATTTTTTCTGCCATTTGGAATATACAAGTGCAATGTTTTAAAAGGGCGTAGACGTTTCTGCGTGCATTAATTTCAATTTTTTGTTCGATTACTGTATTTGAAACAGCAAAACTATCTGAGAACGAGTTACAGTTACATACTTGTGTTGTACTTCTAGTAGCTTTCTTTTCCACTACTCATGTGTGCCATAAATAATATAGATCAATTAGTACGTTTCTACTTAATCTCTTTCCTTTTAATTTTTATTCGCCATGTTATTTTTCCTTTTATTACTATATCTTAAATTAGGTTCAAATTGGCACTCATTAACACAATAAATTGAATATTCTCTCATATACACTCACAATATCTCTCATTCCTAACGTATAAACGGTCGTGGCCTTCGCGGTAACACAACCATGGTCAAAAACATGTAATTGCAATCATTCATACATACTTACGCCCGTGATCTCGCCAACACCACAACACCATAAAACATCTGACTCACGGTTCGCGCGATCAAGCAAGAGCACGCGGAGATGAGAATGGCCACACGGTTATAACAAAAATTTATACACGCGAGGCTACATACACGCTAGAACAGGAGATAAAAATGTTAGCATACAAATACTCGAGTCCTTCGCGATCATCTACGCTCACCTACGCCCGCGATCTCGTAAACTCGAGAACACCCTGGTGACTAGTGAACGTTGTAGCACTTATAAATTTACATTCACGGTCTGCGCAATCATCTAAACACATGCCAATGTGCCACACTGTTAGAAAACCGAATTTATACACGCGACAAACACGTAGGGTGTCAATTAGAGCTATTTTTTGAGTGGTAGTACAGTTAGGCATTTTTAATTACATTATTGAATTTAGCAATCAAAATCAGTAAAACACAGAGAGGGCAAATATGGACATGATAGCAGGGAGAAAAAAAAATTAACTTTCAGTTTCGGGCAAATGGAAGAGAAATTGCACCGATTAATCAGAATAGGTTATGTGGCTACCTCTAGGGACTAAAGAAAAATATTGTAAGAGCTTCGGTTTCTTAAAACCGATAAATATATGTCTCGATTTATCAGCCAAAATTAACCAAGGGTTTGATAAAAACGGGTCTTCATTATATTACAAAATTTATGGAATGAGAATTTTCACAGGCATTTTCAACAAATTGAGAATGCGGTCGAACCACCCTATTTCTTTCTTTGTGACCTTGAAACCTGAATTTGCCTATTCTGAGACCGCGCTTATGATTATCAGTTTCCCACGTGCAGTACTGTATATAATCTGCACTCTATGGAAAAACCATACGTGAAGGTGCCCAAGCCAAGAACATCTCCACAACGAATTCGAATGCAAAACTCTAGAACAAAATCCAGCTCGTTAAAACAAAACAAGTGACACCACCACGGGAAGAAAACAAAAACAATGATTCCACTACCATAATCCGCAAATTGAAGAAATAAATCAAAGCGTCCTATAATGTTCAAGAGAGCAGCAGTAATAATAAGTAAGGCCAATAACTAGAAAAATGAACCGCATAATCCTTAAGATATGTTTTATTATTTATTTGTTGCAAAAAAGTAAAAGACACACACACTCCGTTAAGCTCACACATCGAGTCGTGTCAAATAAGCGAATTTAGAAAATATCAACAACGTTCAATGGTTCGTCTAAGAATCTTCGAAATGCTATTTCAAGAGATTTGTTTTTTTCCAATTCGTTTATTTAATACGAGATGATACTACTAGATTATATTAGATGAAAGAGAATCAAAAAATAACTTCGGTTGGGTTATTGGCTTTTGCGTGCGCTGTTAGCACCTGGGTTAATTACTTCGTCGAAGCGTCGAATTTGGGGCTTTCCGTTTGTTGCTCAATTCAGGTGGTCTTTAGTCTTATGAGCTATATTGTTGTGACTATATTTTGCTTATTGCTTGTATCATCGTGGAATGATGGTATATAAATTATGGGGGCAGTCTTCGTTTGTTGAATATCTGATGTTGATTGTACAGTTGTAGCTAGCCAAATTTTAGTTTTACCTACCTCTACCTCTTTTGACACATTTACGGTTTATTCCCGTCTGCGCGGGTGCTAACCCCGTGCGTCGATGGACGGCACCTTCCTTCTTCTTTCGGCCCAAAACAAAATCGCCTAATCTATTCCAGATTTCAAAAGACCTGACGGAACCGTTCTCGGTTGTGACCGAAATAAGAAAGGTCCACTCAGACAGGGTCAGCGTTGTGTTGGCTAATTCAAAGCAGGCAAACGATATTGCTTGCTGCGAGCACTTTACGAAGGACTACTATGTGTATATTCCAGCTGTAAAAGTACAGTCTGAAGGCGTTGTCACCGATGAGAGTTTGACATGCGAGGATCTGCTGGAGTACGGGGTTGGCCGTTTTAGAGAACGCTTACTTCAGCCAGTGAAAATACTAGAGTGCAAGCGTTTGCACTCAGTAGTAGTTGCGGGCGATGGTTCAAAAGCGTACCCCCAATCAAACTCTTATCGGGTGACCTTCGCTGGTAGCGCTTTGCCAAATTACGTCCTCTTGCACAAGGTTCGTCTGCCTGTGCGTCTGTTTGTGCCGCGGGTCATGAATTGCACAAAGCGTAAACAATTGGGTCACACAGCCACCCATTGTAGCAATAAGGCCTGCTGTGGAAAATGCGGGGAGAATCATCTAGATGATTCGTGCAGTAATAATGCTGAGAAGTGTCCTTACTGTGTAGAGATTCGTTCCCTTGCGGGACGATCCGAACGTTCTTTTGCAGAAATGCTAAAGAAAGCTACGTCTCCAACCTCAACAAACATCTATGCTCACTTGCCTCCTAACGAGGGCGAGGCTGATGACCCACAAGAGGGAACATCTTCTAGGGTGCCCAGAAGTTATAGGAAGAGGAGGAACATTTCCTCTCCTAAAGTTCCTTGTAAAGACCAGAAGGTGTCCCTAGACCGGGCTCCGAAAGTGACATCTCTTGGAAGTGTTGCAACCAAGCCGAAGCAAGTAGCTCCTAGTCTCGGAGGATTAAATTCAGAGAATGAGTTCCCAGCATTTCCCGGAACATCAAAAATCCCAAGTGTTCCTTCGTTTCAGTTCGAGAATAATCGCGGCACTGGAATTATGAAACTCTCGGGCATTGTGGACTGGATAATAAAAACTTTCAATATAACTGATCCTATTAAAAGTCTGATGTTAGCTCTTCTACCTACAGTAAGAACATTTTTAAAGCAGTTGACTGCGAAATGGCCCCTCCTCTCAGCGATTGTATCTTTCGATGGCAAACTCATCGAACGAGGTCACGGATTTGATCACTATAGATTCTAGATTCTTTCAAATTTTTAATAAATAGCTTGAGATGCGATGCATTCGCTTTATGTGAAACTTGGTTAACTTCCGATATAATCCTTAACTTCTACTATTTTAATACTATTCGCTTGGATCGAGATACCCCCTACGGAGGAGTACTTTTGGGGATCAAAAAGTGCTATTCCTTCTACAGAATTAACCTTCCCTCAATACCAGCCATTGAAATTGTCGCTTGTCATGTAACAATCAAGGGCAAAGATCTTTGCATAACTTCCATATATATTGCCCCCAGCACCGCGATTGGGTACCGTCGGCTACATGACATCATAGAATCCCTGCCTGCACCGCGACTAGTTTTAGGAGACTTTAACTCTCACGGTACAGAATGGGGTTGCCATTATGATGATAACCGTTCCTCTTTAATTCACAATATTTGCGACAACTTCAATATGACAATTCTAAAGACCGGTGAAATGACACGGATTACTACCCCCACCAGCCCGCCCAAGTGCATCAGTAGTTTTCCCTTTGCTCGACCTCGCTGCAGTTAGAATGCGCGTGGAAGATAATCCCTGATCCCCACGGTAGCGACAATCTGCCCGTCGTAATCTCAATCAATAACGGCTCAAGGCAATTGGAATCAATCAAGATTTCGTATGACCTCACACGAAATACCGATTGGATGAGCTGTGCGGCCGCGATATCCGACAACATCGAATTTACCCAAGAACTTTCTCCGGAGGAAGAGTACAGCTTTTTGGCTGGCTTGATTCTCGACAGCGCGAATCAAGCTCAGACTAAGCCAGTATCCGGCGCGAACATACAAAAACGTTCTCCCAATCCCCGGTGGAATAAAGAGTGCTCAGACGTGTACGCGGAGAAGACCGCCGCGTTTAAGACCATCCGGAATGACGGGTTACCCGCTAGTTTTCGACAGTACGCGACATGAGACAAGCGAATGAAGAGTTTGATGAAAGCCAAGAAACGCGGTTATTGGCGCCGGTATGTCGACGGATTAACGAGAGGAACATCGATGAGCACTCTTTGGGGAACAGCCCAACGTATGCGAAACCGAAACAGTACTAATGAGAGGGTGGAATATTCAAACCGTTGGATATTCGATTTCGCCAAGAAGGTTTGTCCGGATTCCGCGCCGGCACAGAAGATCTACCGCGCCGCGTCCCCTCACGATAACGCGAACGAAACACCTTTTTCGATGGTGGAGTTCTCACTTGCTCTCTTGTCGTGTAACAATAAAGCTGCAGGGCCAGACAGAATCAAATTTAACTTGTTGAAGAATCTGCCAAGAGACGCCATCATCGCCATCCAAAAACTAGGAAACCCAGCCTCCGACCACAATTCGTATCGACCGATCGCAATGCTGTCCTGTATCCGGAAGTTGTTCGAGAAAATGATCATGTTTCGCCTCGACAATTGGGTTGAAGCAAATGCGTTGCTCTCAACCGAAATTCAAATGGCCTATGCTAGCAAAGAGCTGATGGCATCAGTATTCCTAGATATTAGGGGGGTTTTGATTCAGTTTCTATCAACATTCTTTCAGAGAAGCTGCACCAGCATGGTTTTTTAGCGGCTTTAATCAACTTGTTGTCGGAAAAGCACATGCATTTTTCGCATGGTGACTTATCGACATAACGATTTAGTTACATGGACCTTCCCCAGGGCTCATGTCTAAGCCCTCTGTTATACAATTTCTATATCAACGACATTGATGAATGTCTTGACAATTCCTGCTCGTTAAGGCAACTTGCAGACGATGGCGTGGTTTCTGTAACGGGACCCAAAGCTGTCGATCTACAAGGACCATTACAGAATACTTTGGACAATTTGTCTGCTTGGGCTATTAAGTTGGGTATCGAATTCTCCACGGGGAAAACTGAGCTAGTTGTATTTTCTAGGAAGCGTGAACCAGCACAACTACAGCTTCTACTAATGGGTCAAACCATCGCTTAGGTCTTCACAGTAAAATATCTAGGGTTTGGTTCGACTCGAAAGGTACTTGGGGATGCCATATTCGGAATCTGAAACAGAAATGCCAACAAAGGATCAACTTTCTTCGTACAATAACCGGAACGTGGTGGGGTGCCCGCCCAGGAGACCTAATAAGGTTGTATCAAACAACGATACTGTCGGTAATGGAATACGGATGCTTCTGCTTTCGATCCGCCGCGAACATACATTTCATCAAACTCGAAAGAATTCAGTATCGTTGTTTGCGTATCGCCTTAGGGTTCATGCAGTCGACCCATACGATGAGTCTCGAAGTGCTGTCGGGTGTTCTCCCGTTGAAAAATCGATTTTGGGAACTCTCATATCGATTGCTCATTCGATGCGATATCTTGAACCAGGTCGTGATTGAAAATTTCAAAAGGCTTGTTGAGCTCAATTCTCAGACCCGTTTCATGTCCCTGTACTTTGACTACATGGCGCAGAATATTCATCCTTCTTCTTACAATCCAAACCGTGTGCATTTCATAAATACTTCTGAATCTACTGTTTTCTTCGACACATCCATGAAAGACGAGATTAGTGGAATTCCGGACCACATACGCCCACATGTGGTTCCAAACATTTTTTAGAATAAATTCCGAGAAGTCGACTGTTCTAAGATGTTTTATACTGACGGATCAAACCTCGAAGGGTCCACTGGCTTCGGCATTTTCAATCAAAAGTTCACCGCCTCCTACAAACTCAGTGACCCCGCTTCAGTTTACGCCGCATAACTAGCTGCCATTCAGTATACCTTAGGAGTCATTGTAACATTACCCACAGACCATTACTTCATCGTTTCGGATAACCTCAGTTCCGTTGACGCTATTCGCTCGATGAAACATGGAAAGGACTCCTCGTATTTTTTGGGGAAAATACGGGAGCTACTGAGTGTTTTATCTGACAAATCTTTCCATATTACCGTAGTGTTGGTCCCTTCTCATTGCTCTATTCCGGGCAATGAGAAGGGGGCTCCTTAGCTAAGGTGGGTGCCCTAGAAGGTGACATTTATGAAAGACCAATTTGCTTCATCGAATTTTTCAGTATTACTCATCAGAGAACCCTCCAAAGCTGGCAAAACTCGTGGAGCAATGGGGAGCTAGGAAGGTGGCTACATCCGATTGTCCCCAAGGTATCGACAAAACCTTGGTTCAAGGGGATGGATGTGGGTTGTGACTTCATTCGTGTGATGTCCCGACTCATGGCAAACCATCACACGCTGGATGCACATCTCCGGCGTATTGGGCTCGTGGAAAGTGGTATCTGCGCTTGTGGCGACGGTTATCACGATATCGAGCACATTGTCTGGGTGTGCACTAGACTGCCCAGAAAAATGATGAATTTTTGAAAACTCAATCGACCTACCCCTGAGTCGATTCCTAGTCCCACCAGCAGTACTTTTACCAAATTTGAAGCAAATCGGACAAGTCTAACTACCGGACCAACGTGCCTGAAGTTTATATTGGATTTTTCAACAATTTACATGGAGAAAACTCACTAGCTCGTATTTTCGCCGCTAGGTGGCACTGTATACATCGTATTATCACTGTAAGTGAAAATAAGAAAGATATTTTAATTATCCACAACTTTGTCGAAGACTGCTAGTAAATCCGGCTATGTTAAAATAAGTTATTAAACTTTTAACGAAGTGATGTCTGAGTCAGTTTTGCATGGGGCCTAGCAGTGCATGGTTGTGTATCAGTACTCGAGTCCCGCGAACTATATATTTTTGTGAAATAATGGTTAGATTTAGCCGAATAGTATGTTTACAAGAATTATAGTAAATAATACGACTTATGTTTTGGTTAGAAAATTTTAGTTCCACCTGTGACCGCATAGAGGGCGCCACTACTAACTTTTCATAGAAGAGAGATAGAGTATCAAGATGTTCAGAAGAAATACTGAAAAATGCCTGTTCTATAACTTTGTAGAAGACACCAAATTTCTATCTCTCTCCGTTGAAAAGTTAGTGTTGGCGCCCTCTATGCGGTAACAGGTGGAACTAAGATTTTCTAATCAAAGCATGACTCGTATTATTTACTATAATTCTTCTGAACATACCATTGAGCTAAACCTAACGATTATTTCACAAAAATGTTTAGTTCGTGTGAATCGAGTACTGATACACAACCATGCACTATTAGGCCCCATGCAAAACTTAATCAGACATCACTTCGTTAAAAGTTTAATAACTTCTTTTAACAAAGTCGGATTTACTTGCAGTCTTCGACTAAGTTGTAGACAATTCAATTATCCTTCTTATTTTCACTTACAGTGATAATACGATGCATACAGTGCCACCTAGCGGCGAAAATGCGTGCTGGTGGGTTTTCTCCATGTAAATTGTTGAAAATTCCCATACAAACTTCAGGCCCGTTGGTCCGGTAGTTAGACTTGTCCGATTTGCTTCAAATTTGGTGCAAGTACTCCTGGTGGGACTAGGAATCGACGCAGAGGTGGGCCGATAGGGGTCATTTTTTCCTGTCACCCTAGTGTGCACCGAGTACAGTTTCGCCAGGTCTCGGCTTATGGACACCCTCCGGGCCCGAGGAAGACCACCCAACGTCGCGGTTCGAGATGTACTGGCAAGCCGCGATGTCCTCTATATGTCCCTTATATACATCTTCGTAAAAACCATTAATATAAAAATTTAACTGCCCCTTCTTATTTCCTATCATACTCAGAAAAGCTCTCTTCCACCTGTACCATACACCCACGAAGGTATGATGCGACTCCAAGGCGACACAAAACATCTCTGTCGAATGAGCCAACAAACACGGGATCTACTGTACGAACATCACACGCGCAACTCGAAGTGTTGCCAATCCACATCTGAGCCGTACTACGAAATCGAAACCTCTGCCGTCTTAACGAGGACCACCCAGTGACCCAGTACATGATTCTTCCTGATGAAGGCCACCCGATTCTGTAATCTATGCCGTTGATCTCCCGATGCTTGAAACTGAAAGTTGATAATTTTCTCCCCCCCCCCCCTGTCATCTTTGTCCACCCTACCTCCCCTGACTCTTACACCCAGAAGTATAAACCCTACCCCACCCCCCAAATATCTTCGCGTTCTCGTTGAAAATACTACATGTCAAAACATGTAAAATTCCATTATTAGACAGCAAAATACGTTGCAATGTTGTTTGCGCCAAATGAAATTTTCATTTTTTCTAAGTGTGTATACATCATTTTCATGGCTGCCATGTAGCTTTGCTTTATCTCACAAAATTTTG